>NW_027167716.1:0-184108 GCF_040954835.1 Lepisosteus oculatus
GTAACATCACTCTTTTCAAAACGTGTTTTTCAGCCCGAAATAAACGCGTTTTTTCAGGCAACTGAATCTACTTGTAAAAGCAAGGCTCAGAAGTGCCCACACACTCAGCCCTTAACCCCAGTGTACAGAAAGTGTCAAAACATGTTTTTCAGCAGAAATAAACATGTTTCTGCAAGTTTGGTCAACCCCATGTAAGTTATGGGGCAGTAACATCACACTTTTCAAAACGTGTTTTCAGCCCGAAATAAACGCGTTTTTTCAGACAACTGAATCTCCTTGTAAAAGCAAGGCCTCAGAAGTGCCCACACACTCAGCCCTTAACCCCAGTGTACAGAAAGTGTCAAAACGTGTTTTTCAGCAGAATAAACATGTTTCTGCAAGTTTGGTCAACCCCATGTAAGTTATGGGGCAGTAACATCACACTTTTCAAAACGTGTTTTTCAGCACGAAATAAACACGTTTTTTCAGGCAACTGAATCTCCTTGTAACAGCAAGCTTCAGAAGAGCCCACACACTCAGCCCTTAACCCCAGTGTACAGAAAGTGTCAAAACGTGTTTTTCAGCAGAAATAAACATGTTTCTGCAGTTTGGTCAACCCCATGTAAGGTTATGGGGCAGTAACATCACACTTTTCAAAACGTGTTTTTCAGCCCGAAATAAACGCGTTTTTTCAGGCAACTGAATCTCCTTGTAACAGCAGCTTCAGAAGAGCCCACACACTCAGCCCTTAACCCCAGTGTACAGAAAGTGTCAAAAACATGTTTTTCAGCAGAAATAAACATGTTTCTGCAAGTTTGGTCAACCCCATGTAAGTTATGGGGCAGTAACATCACACTTTTCAAAACGTGTTTTTCAGCCCGAAATAAACACGTTTTTTCAGGCAACTGAATCTCCTTGTAACAGCAAGCTTCAGAAGGCCCACACACTCAGCCCTTAACCCCAGTGTACAGAAAGTGTCAAAACGTGTTTTTCAGCAGAAATAAACATGTTTCTGCAAGTTTGGTCAACCCCATGTAAGTTATGGGGCACTGTGTGTAACATCACTCTTTTCAAAACGTGTTTTTCAGCCCGAAATAAACGCGTTTTTTCAGGCAACTGAATCTACTTGTAAAAGCAAGCTTCAGAAGAGCCCACACACTCAGCCCTTAACCCCAGTGTACAGAAAGTGTCAAAACATGTTTTTCAGCAGAAATAAACATGTTTCTGCAAGTTTGGTCAACCCCATGTAAGTTATGGGGCAGTAACATCACACTTTTCAAAACGTGTTTTTCAGCCCGAAATAAACGCGTTTTTTCAGACAACTGAATCTCCTTGTAAAGCAAGCTTCAGAAGTGCCCACACACTCAGCCCTTAACCCCAGTGTACAGAAAGTGTCAAAACGTGTTTTTCAGCAGAAATAAACATGTTTCTGCAAGTTTGGTCAACCCCATGTAAGTTATGGGGCAGTAACATCACACTTTTCAAAACGTGTTTTTCAGCCCGAAATAAACACGTTTTTTCAGGCAACTGAATCTCCTTGTAACAGCAAGCTTCAGAAGAGCCCACACACTCAGCCCTTAACCCCAGTGTACAGAAAGTGTCAAAACGTGTTTTTCAGCAGAAATAAACATGTTTCTGCAAGTTTGGTCAACCCCATGTAAGTTATGGGGCAGTAACATCACTCTTTTCAAAACGTGTTTTTCAGCCCGAAATAAACGCGTTTTTTCAGGCAACTGAATCTCCTTGTAACAGCAAGCTTCAGAAGAGCCCACACACTCAGCCCTTAACCCCAGTGTACAGAAAGTGTCAAAACGTGTTTTTCAGCAGAAATAAACATGTTTCTGCAAGTTTGGTCAACCCCATGTAAGTTATGGGGCAGTAACATCACACTTTTCAAAACGTGTTTTTCAGCCCGAAATAAACACGTTTTTTCAGGCAACTGAATCTCCTTGTAACAGCAAGCTTCAGAAGAGCCCACACACTCAGCCCTTAACCCCAGTGTACAGAAAGTGTCAAAACATGTTTTTCAGCAGAAATAAACATGTTTCTGCAAGTTTGGTCAACCCCATGTAAGTTATGGGGCAGTAACATCACACTTTTCAAAACGTGTTTTTCAGCCCGAAATAAACACGTTTTTTCAGGCAACTGAATCTCCTTGTAACAGCAAGCTTCAGAAGAGCCCACACACTCAGCCCTTAACCCCAGTGTACAGAAAGTGTCAAAACGTGTTTTTCAGCAGAAATAAACATGTTTCTGCAAGTTTGGTCAACCCCATGTAAGTTATGGGGCAGTAACATCACTCTTTTCAAAACGTGTTTTTCAGCCCGAAATAAACGCGTTTTTTCAGGCAACTGAATCTACTTGTAAAAGCAAGGCTCAGAAGAGCCCACACACTCAGCCCTTAACCCCAGTGTACAGAAAGTGTCAAAACATGTTTTTCAGCAGAAATAAACATGTTTCTGCAAGTTTGGTCAACCCCATGTAAGTTATGGGGCAGTAACATCACACTTTTCAAAACGTGTTTTTCAGCCCGAAATAAACGCGTTTTTTCAGACAACTGAATCTCCTTGTAAAAGCAAGGCTCAGAAGTGCCCACACACTCAGCCCTTAACCCCAGTGTACAGAAAGTGTCAAAACGTGTTTTTCAGCAGAAATAAACATGTTTCTGCAAGTTTGGTCAACCCCATGTAAGTTATGGGGCAGTAACATCACACTTTTCAAAACGTGTTTTTCAGCACGAAATAAACACGTTTTTTCAGGCAACTGAATCTCCTTGTAACAGCAAGCTTCAGAAGAGCCCACACACTCAGCCCTTAACCCCAGTGTACAGAAAGTGTCAAAACGTGTTTTTCAGCAGAAATAAACATGTTTCTGCAAGTTTGGTCAACCCCATGTAAGTTATGGGGCAGTAACATCACACTTTTCAAAACGTGTTTTTCAGCCCGAAATAAACGCGTTTTTTCAGGCAACTGAATCTCCTTGTAACAGCAAGCTTCAGAAGAGCCCACACACTCAGCCCTTAACCCCAGTGTACAGAAAGTGTCAAAACATGTTTTTCAGCAGAAATAAACATGTTTCTGCAAGTTTGGTCAACCCCATGTAAGTTATGGGGCAGTAACATCACACTTTTCAAAACGTGTTTTTCAGCCCGAAATAAACACGTTTTTTCAGGCAACTGAATCTCCTTGTAACAGCAAGCTTCAGAAGGGCCCACACACTCAGCCCTTAACCCCAGTGTACAGAAAGTGTCAAAACGTGTTTTTCAGCAGAAATAAACATGTTTCTGCAAGTTTGGTCAACCCCATGTAAGTTATGGGGCAGTAACATCACTCTTTTCAAAACGTGTTTTTCAGCCCGAAATAAACGCGTTTTTTCAGGCAACTGAATCTACTTGTAAAAGCAAGCTTCAGAAGAGCCCACACACTCAGCCCTTAACCCCAGTGTACAGAAAGTGTCAAAACATGTTTTTCAGCAGAAATAAACATGTTTCTGCAAGTTTGGTCAACCCCATGTAAGTTATGGGGCAGTAACATCACACTTTTCAAAACGTGTTTTTCAGCCCGAAATAAACGCGTTTTTTCAGACAACTGAATCTCCTTGTAACAGCAAGCTTCAGAAGTGCCCACACACTCAGCCCTTAACCCCAGTGTACAGAAAGTGTCAAAACGTGTTTTTCAGCAGAAATAAACATGTTTCTGCAAGTTTGGTCAACCCCATGTAAGTTATGGGGCAGTAACATCACACTTTTCAAAACGTGTTTTTCAGCCCGAAATAAACGCGTTTTTTCAGACAACTGAATCTCCTTGTAAAAGCAAGGCTCAGAAGTGCCCACACACTCAGCCCTTAACCCCAGTGTACAGAAAGTGTCAAAACGTGTTTTTCAGCAGAAATAAACATGTTTCTGCAAGTTTGGTCAACCCCATGTAAGTTATGGGGCAGTAACATCACACTTTTCAAAACGTGTTTTTCAGCCCGAAATAAACACGTTTTTTCAGGCAACTGAATCTCCTTGTAACAGCAAGCTTCAGAAGAGCCCACACACTCAGCCCTTAACCCCAGTGTACAGAAAGTGTCAAAACGTGTTTTTCAGCAGAAATAAACATGTTTCTGCAAGTTTGGTCAACCCCATGTAAGTTATGGGGCAGTAACATCACACTTTTCAAAACGTGTTTTTCAGCCCGAAATAAACGCGTTTTTTCAGACAACTGAATCTCCTTGTAAAAGCAAGGCTCAGAAGTGCCCACACACTCAGCCCTTAACCCCAGTGTACAGAAAGTGTCAAAACGTGTTTTTCAGCAGAAATAAACATGTTTCTGCAAGTTTGGTCAACCCCATGTAAGTTATGGGGCAGTAACATCACACTTTTCAAAACGTGTTTTTCAGCCCGAAATAAACACGTTTTTTCAGGCAACTGAATCTCCTTGTAACAGCAAGCTTCAGAAGAGCCCACACACTCAGCCCTTAACCCCAGTGTACAGAAAGTGTCAAAACGTGTTTTTCAGCAGAAATAAACATGTTTCTGCAAGTTTGGTCAACCCCATGTAAGTTATGGGGCAGTAACATCACACTTTTCAAAACGTGTTTTTCAGCCCGAAATAAACGCGTTTTTTCAGGCAACTGAATCTCCTTGTAACAGCAAGCTTCAGAAGAGCCCACACACTCAGCCCTTAACCCCAGTGTACAGAAAGTGTCAAAACATGTTTTTCAGCAGAAATAAACATGTTTCTGCAAGTTTGGTCAACCCCATGTAAGTTATGGGGCAGTAACATCACACTTTTCAAAACGTGTTTTTCAGCCCGAAATAAACACGTTTTTTCAGGCAACTGAATCTCCTTGTAACAGCAAGCTTCAGAAGAGCCCACACACTCAGCCCTTAACCCCAGTGTACAGAAAGTGTCAAAACGTGTTTTTCAGCAGAAATAAACATGTTTCTGCAAGTTTGGTCAACCCCATGTAAGTTATGGGGCAGTAACATCACTCTTTTCAAAACGTGTTTTTCAGCCCGAAATAAACGCGTTTTTTCAGGCAACTGAATCTCCTTGTAACAGCAAGCTTCAGAAGAGCCCACACACTCAGCCCTTAACCCCAGTGTACAGAAAGTGTCAAAACGTGTTTTTCAGCAGAAATAAACATGTTTCTGCAAGTTTGGTCAACCCCATGTAAGTTATGGGGCAGTAACATCACACTTTTCAAAACGTGTTTTTCAGCCCGAAATAAACACGTTTTTTCAGGCAACTGAATCTCCTTGTAACAGCAAGCTTCAGAAGAGCCCACACACTCAGCCCTTAACCCCAGTGTACAGAAAGTGTCAAAACGTGTTTTTCAGCAGAAATAAACATGTTTCTGCAAGTTTGGTCAACCCCAGGTAAGTTATGGGGCAGTAACATCACACTTTTCAAAACGTGTTTTTCAGCCCGAAATAAACGCGTTTTTTCAGGCAACTGAATCTCCTTGTAACAGCAAGCTTCAGAAGAGCCCACACACTCAGCCCTTAACCCCAGTGTACAGAAAGTGTCAAAACATGTTTTTCAGCAGAAATAAACATGTTTCTGCAAGTTTGGTCAACCCCATGTAAGTTATGGGGCAGTAACATCACACTTTTCAAAACGTGTTTTTCAGCCCGAAATAAACACGTTTTTTCAGGCAACTGAATCTCCTTGTAACAGCAAGCTTCAGAAGAGCCCACACACTCAGCCCTTAACCCCAGTGTACAGAAAGTGTCAAAACGTGTTTTTCAGCAGAAATAAACATGTTTCTGCAAGTTTGGTCAACCCCATGTAAGTTATGGGGCAGTAACATCACACTTTTCAAAACGTGTTTTTCAGCCCGAAATAAACGCGTTTTTTCAGACAACTGAATCTCCTTGTAAAAGCAAGGCTCAGAAGTGCCCACACACTCAGCCCTTAACCCCAGTGTACAGAAAGTGTCAAAACGTGTTTTTCAGCAGAAATAAACATGTTTCTGCAAGTTTGGTCAACCCCATGTAAGTTATGGGGCAGTAACATCACACTTTTCAAAACGTGTTTTTCAGCCCGAAATAAACACGTTTTTTCAGGCAACTGAATCTCCTTGTAACAGCAAGCTTCAGAAGAGCCCACACACTCAGCCCTTAACCCCAGTGTACAGAAAGTGTCAAAACGTGTTTTTCAGCAGAAATAAACATGTTTCTGCAAGTTTGGTCAACCCCATGTAAGTTATGGGGCAGTAACATCACACTTTTCAAAACGTGTTTTTCAGCCCGAAATAAACGCGTTTTTTCAGGCAACTGAATCTCCTTGTAACAGCAAGCTTCAGAAGAGCCCACACACTCAGCCCTTAACCCCAGTGTACAGAAAGTGTCAAAACATGTTTTTCAGCAGAAATAAACATGTTTCTGCAAGTTTGGTCAACCCCATGTAAGTTATGGGGCAGTAACATCACACTTTTCAAAACGTGTTTTTCAGCCCGAAATAAACACGTTTTTTCAGGCAACTGAATCTCCTTGTAACAGCAAGCTTCAGAAGAGCCCACACACTCAGCCCTTAACCCCAGTGTACAGAAAGTGTCAAAACGTGTTTTTCAGCAGAAATAAACATGTTTCTGCAAGTTTGGTCAACCCCATGTAAGTTATGGGGCAGTAACATCACTCTTTTCAAAACGTGTTTTTCAGCCCGAAATAAACGCGTTTTTTTCAGGCAACTGAATCTACTTGTAAAAGCAAGCTTCAGAAGAGCCCACACACTCAGCCCTTAACCCCAGTGTACAGAAAGTGTCAAAACATGTTTTTCAGCAGAAATAAACATGTTTCTGCAAGTTTGGTCAACCCCATGTAAGTTATGGGGCAGTAACATCACACTTTTCAAAACGTGTTTTTCAGCCCGAAATAAACGCGTTTTTTCAGACAACTGAATCTCCTTGTAACAGCAAGCTTCAGAAGTGCCCACACACTCAGCCCTTAACCCCAGTGTACAGAAAGTGTCAAAACGTGTTTTTCAGCAGAAATAAACATGTTTCTGCAAGTTTGGTCAACCCCATGTAAGTTATGGGGCAGTAACATCACACTTTTCAAAACGTGTTTTTCAGCCCGAAATAAACGCGTTTTTTCAGACAACTGAATCTCCTTGTAAAAGCAAGGCTCAGAAGTGCCCACACACTCAGCCCTTAACCCCAGTGTACAGAAAGTGTCAAAACGTGTTTTTCAGCAGAAATAAACATGTTTCTGCAAGTTTGGTCAACCCCATGTAAGTTATGGGGCAGTAACATCACACTTTTCAAAACGTGTTTTTCAGCCCGAAATAAACACGTTTTTTCAGGCAACTGAATCTCCTTGTAACAGCAAGCTTCAGAAGAGCCCACACACTCAGCCCTTAACCCCAGTGTACAGAAAGTGTCAAAACGTGTTTTTCAGCAGAAATAAACATGTTTCTGCAAGTTTGGTCAACCCCATGTAAGTTATGGGGCAGTAACATCACACTTTTCAAAACGTGTTTTTCAGCCCGAAATAAACGCGTTTTTTCAGACAACTGAATCTCCTTGTAAAAGCAAGGCTCAGAAGTGCCCACACACTCAGCCCTTAACCCCAGTGTACAGAAAGTGTCAAAACGTGTTTTTCAGCAGAAATAAATATGTTTCTGCAAGTTTGGTCAACCCCATGTAAGTTATGGGGCAGTAACATCACACTTTTCAAAACGTGTTTTTCAGCCCGAAATAAACACGTTTTTTCAGGCACTGAATCTCCTTGTAACAGCAAGCTTCAGAAGAGCCCACACACTCAGCCCTTAACCCCAGTGTACAGAAAGTGTCAAAACGTGTTTTTCAGCAGAAATAAACATGTTTCTGCAAGTTTGGTCAACCCCATGTAAGTTATGGGGCAGTAACATCACACTTTTCAAAACGTGTTTTTCAGCCCGAAATAAACGCGTTTTTTCAGGCAACTGAATCTCCTTGTAACAGCAAGCTTCAGAAGAGCCCACACACTCAGCCCTTAACCCCAGTGTACAGAAAGGGTCAAAACATGTTTTTCAGCAGAAATAAACATGTTTCTGCAAGTTTGGTCAACCCCATGTAAGTTATGGGGCAGTAACATCACACTTTTCAAAACGTGTTTTTCAGCCCGAAATAAACACGTTTTTTCAGGCAACTGAATCTCCTTGTAACAGCAAGCTTCAGAAGAGCCCACACACTCAGCCCTTAACCCCCAGTGTACAGAAAGTGTCAAAACGTGTTTTTCAGCAGAAATAAACATGTTTCTGCAAGTTTGGTCAACCCCATGTAAGTTATGGGGCAGTAACATCACTCTTTTCAAAACGTGTTTTTCAGCCCGAAATAAACGCGTTTTTTCAGGCAACTGAATCTCCTTGTAACAGCAAGCTTCAGAAGAGCCCACACACTCAGCCCTTAACCCCAGTGTACAGAAAGTGTCAAAACGTGTTTTTCAGCAGAAATAAACATGTTTCTGCAAGTTTGGTCAACCCCATGTAAGTTATGGGGCAGTAACATCACACTTTTCAAAACGTGTTTTTCAGCCCGAAATAAACACGTTTTTTCAGGCAACTGAATCTCCTTGTAACAGCAAGCTTCAGAAGAGCCCACACACTCAGCCCTTAACCCCAGAGTACAGAAAGTGTCAAAACATGTTTTTCAGCAGAAATAAACATGTTTCTGCAAGTTTGGTCAACCCCATGTAAGTTATGGGGCAGTAACATCACACTTTTCAAAACGTGTTTTTCAGCCCGAAATAAACGCGTTTTTTCAGGCAACTGAATCTCCTTGTAACAGCAAGCTTCAGAAGAGCCCACACACTCAGCCCTTAACCCCAGTGTACAGAAAGTGTCAAAACGTGTTTTTCAGCAGAAATAAACATGTTTCTGCAAGTTTGGTCAACCCCAGGTAAGTTATGGGGCAGTAACATCACACTTTTCAAAACGTGTTTTTCAGCCCGAAATAAACGCGTTTTTTCAGGCAACTGAATCTCCTTGTAACAGCAAGGCTCAGAAGTGCCCACACACTCAGCCCTTAACCCCAGTGTACAGAAAGTGTAAAAACATGATTTTCAGCAGAAATAAACATGTTTCTGCAAGTTTGGTCAACCCCATGTAAGTTATGGGGCAGTAACATCACACTTTTCAAAACGTGTTTTTCAGCCCGAAATAAACACGTTTTTTCAGGCAACTGAATCTCCTTGTAACAACAAGCTTCAGAAGAGCCCACACACTCAGCCCTTAACCCCAGTGTACAGAAAGTGTCAAAACGTGTTTTTCAGCAGAAATAAACATGTTTCTGCAAGTTTGGTCAACCCCATGTAAGTTATGGGGCAGTAACATCACTCTTTTCAAAACGTGTTTTTCAGCCCGAAATAAACGCGTTTTTTCAGGCAACTGAATCTACTTGTAAAAGCAAGGCTCAGAAGTGCCCACACACTCAGCCCTTAACCCCAGTGTACAGAAAGTGTCAAAACATGTTTTTCAGCAGAAATAAACATGTTTCTGCAAGTTTGGTCAACCCCATGTAAGTTATGGGGTAGTAACATCACACTTTTCAAAACGTGTTTTTCAGCCCGAAATAAACACGTTTTTTCAGGCAACTGAATCTCCTTGTAACAGCAAGCTTCAGAAGAGCCCACACACTCAGCCCTTAACCCCAGTGTACAGAAAGTGTCAAAACGTGTTTTTCAGCAGAAATAAACATGTTTCTGCAAGTTTGGTCAACCCCATGTAAGTTATGGGGCAGTAACATCACACTTTTCAAAACGTGTTTTTCAGCCCGAAATAAACGCGTTTTTTCAGACAACTGAATCTCCTTGTAAAAGCAAGGCTCAGAAGTGCCCACACACTCAGCCCTTAACCCCAGTGTACAGAAAGTGTCAAAACGTGTTTTTCAGCAGAAATAAACATGTTTCTGCAAGTTTGGTCAACCCCATGTAAGTTATGGGGCAGTAACATCACACTTTTCAAAACGTGTTTTTCAGCCCGAAATAAACACGTTTTTTCAGGCAACTGAATCTCCTTGTAACAGCAAGCTTCAGAAGAGCCCACACACTCAGCCCTTAACCCCAGTGTACAGAAAGTGTCAAAACGTGTTTTTCAGCAGAAATAAACATGTTTCTGCAAGTTTGGTCAACCCCATGTAAGTTATGGGGCAGTAACATCACACTTTTCAAAACGTGTTTTTCAGCCCGAAATAAACACGTTTTTTCAGGCAACTGAATCTCCTTGTAACAGCAAGCTTCAGAAGAGCCCACACACTCAGCCCTTAACCCCAGTGTACAGAAAGTGTCAAAACATGTTTTTCAGCAGAAATAAACATGTTTCTGCAAGTTTGGTCAACCCCATGTAAGTTATGGGGCAGTAACATCACACTTTTCAAAACGTGTTTTTCAGCCCGAAATAAACACGTTTTTTCAGGCAACTGAATCTCCTTGTAACAGCAAGCTTCAGAAGAGCCCACACACTCAGCCCTTAACCCCAGTGTACAGAAAGTGTCAAAACGTGTTTTTCAGCAGAAATAAACATGTTTCTGCAAGTTTGGTCAACCCCATGTAAGTTATGGGGCAGTAACATCACTCTTTTCAAAACGTGTTTTTCAGCCCGAAATAAACGCGTTTTTTCAGGCAACTGAATCTACTTGTAAAAGCAAGGCTCAGAAGTGCCCACACACTCACCCCTTAACCCCAGTGTACAGAAAGTGTCAAAACGTGTTTTTCAGCAGAAATAAACATGTTTCTGCAAGTTTGGTCAACCCCATGTAAGTTATGGGGCAGTAACATCACATTTTTCAAAACGTGTTTTTCAGCCCGAAATAAACGCGTTTTTTCAGACAACTGAATCTCCTTGTAACAGCAAGGCTCAGAAGAGCCCACACACTCAGCCCTTAACCCCAGTGTACAGAAAGTGTCAAAACGTGTTTTTCAGCAGAAATAAACATGTTTCTGCAAGTTTGGTCAACCCCATGTAAGTTATGGGGCAGTAACATCACACTTTTCAAAACGTGTTTTTCAGCCCGAAATAAACGCGTTTTTCAGGCAACTGAATCTACTTGTAACAACAAGGCTCAGAAGTGCCCACACACTCAGCCCTTAACCCCAGTGTACAGAAAGTGTCAAAACATGTTTTTCAGCAGAAATAAACATGTTTCTGCAAGTTTGGTCAACCCCATGTAAGTTATGGGGCAGTAACATCACACTTTTCAAAACGTGTTTTTCAGCCCGAAATAAACACGTTTTTTCAGGCAACTGAATCTCCTTGTAACAGCAAGCTTCAGAAGAGCCCACACACTCAGCCCTTAACCCCAGTGTACAGAAAGTGTCAAAACGTGTTTTTCAGCAGAAATAAACATGTTTCTGCAAGTTTGGTCAACCCCATGTAAGTTATGGGGCAGTAACATCACACTTTTCAAAACGTGTTTTTCAGCCCGAAATAAACGCGTTTTTTCAGGCAACTGAATCTACTTGTAAAAGCAAGGCTCAGAAGTGCCCACACACTCAGCCCTTAACCCCAGTGTACAGAAAGTGTCAAAACATGTTTTTCAGCAGAAATAAACATGTTTCTGCAAGTTTGGTCAACCCCATGTAAGTTATGGGGCAGTAACATCACACTTTTCAAAACGTGTTTTTCAGCCCGAAATAAACACGTTTTTTCAGGCAACTGAATCTCCTTGTAACAGCAAGCTTCAGAAGAGCCCACACACTCAGCCCTTAACCCCAGTGTACAGAAAGTGTCAAAACGTGTTTTTCAGCAGAAATAAACATGTTTCTGCAAGTTTGGTCAACCCCATGTAAGTTATGGGGCAGTAACATCACACTTTTCAAAACGTGTTTTTCAGCCCGAAATAAACGCGTTTTTTCAGACAACTGAATCTCCTTGTAAAAGCAAGGCTCAGAAGTGCCCACACACTCAGCCCTTAACCCCAGTGTACAGAAAGTGTCAAAACGTGTTTTTCAGCAGAAATAAACATGTTTCTGCAAGTTTGGTCAACCCCATGTAAGTTATGGGGCAGTAACATCACACTTTTCAAAACGTGTTTTTCAGCCCGAAATAAACACGTTTTTTCAGGCAACTGAATCTCCTTGTAACAGCAAGCTTCAGAAGAGCCCACACACTCAGCCCTTAACCCCAGTGTACAGAAAGTGTCAAAACGTGTTTTTCAGCAGAAATAAACATGTTTCTGCAAGTTTGGTCAACCCCATGTAAGTTATGGGGCAGTAACATCACACTTTTCAAAACGTGTTTTTCAGCCCGAAATAAACGCGTTTTTTCAGACAACTGAATCTCCTTGTAAAAGCAAGGCTCAGAAGTGCCCACACACTTAGCCCTTAACCCCAGTGTACAGAAAGTGTCAAAACGTGTTTTTCAGCAGAAATAAACATGTTTCTGCAAGTTTGGTCAACCCCATGTAAGTTATGGGGCAGTAACATCACACTTTTCAAAACGTGTTTTTCAGCCCGAAATAAACGCGTTTTTTCAGGCAACTGAATCTACTTGTAACAACAAGGCTCAGAAGTGCCCACACACTCAGCCCTTAACCCCAGTGTACAGAAAGTGTCAAAACATGTTTTTCAGCAGAAATAAACATGTTTCTGCAAGTTTGGTCAACCCCATGTAAGTTATGGGGCAGTAACATCACACTTTTCAAAACGTGTTTTTCAGCCCGAAATAAACACGTTTTTTCAGGCAACTGAATCTCCTTGTAACAGCAAGCTTCAGAAGTGCCCACACACTCAGCCCTTAACCCCAGTGTACAGAAAGTGTCAAAACGTGTTTTTCAGCAGAAATAAACATGTTTCTGCAAGTTTGGTCAACCCCATGTAAGTTATGGGGCAGTAACATCACACTTTTCAAAACGTGTTTTTCAGCCCGAAATAAACGCGATTTTTCAGACAACTGAATCTCCTTGTAACAGCAAGCTTCAGAAGAGCCCACACACTCAGCCCTTAACCCCAGTGTACAGAAAGTGTCAAAACGTGTTTTTCAGCAGAAATAAACATGTTTCTGCAAGTTTGGTCAACCCCATGTAAGTTATGGGGCAGTAACATCACACTTTTCAAAACGTGTTTTTCAGCCCGAAATAAACGCGTTTTTTCAGGCAACTGAATCTACTTGTAACAGCAAGGCTCAGAAGTGCCCACACACTCAGCCCTTAACCCCAGTGTACAGAAAGTGTCAAAACATGTTTTTCAGCAGAAATAAACATGTTTCTGCAAGTTTGGTCAACCCCATGTAAGTTATGGGGCAGTAACATCACACTTTTCAAAACGTGTTTTTCAGCCCGAAATAAACGCGTTTTTTCAGACAACTGAATCTCCTTGTAACAGCAAGCTTCAGAAGAGCCCACACACTCAGCCCTTAACCCCAGTGTACAGAAAGTGTCAAAACGTGTTTTTCAGCAGAAATAAACATGTTTCTGCAAGTTTGGTCAACCCCATGTAAGTTATGGGGCAGTAACATCACATTTTTCAAAACGTGTTTTTCAGCCCGAAATAAACGCGTTTTTTCAGACAACTGAATCTCCTTGTAACAGCAAGGCTCAGAAGAGCCCACACACTCAGCCCTTAACCCCAGTGTACAGAAAGTGTCAAAACGTGTTTTTCAGCAGAAATAAACATGTTTCTGCAAGTTTGGTCAACCCCATGTAAGTTATGGGGCAGTAACATCACACTTTTCAAAACGTGTTTTTCAGCCCGAAATAAACGCGTTTTTTCAGGCAACTGAATCTACTTGTAACAACAAGGCTCAGAAGTGCCCACACACTCAGCCCTTAACCCCAGTGTACAGAAAGTGTCAAAACATGTTTTTCAGCAGAAATAAACATGTTTCTGCAAGTTTGGTCAACCCCATGTAAGTTATGGGGCAGTAACATCACACTTTTCAAAACGTGTTTTTCAGCCCGAAATAAACACGTTTTTTCAGGCAACTGAATCTCCTTGTAACAGCAAGCTTCAGAAGAGCCCACACACTCAGCCCTTAACCCCAGTGTACAGAAAGTGTCAAAACGTGTTTTTCAGCAGAAATAAACATGTTTCTGCAAGTTTGGTCAACCCCATGTAAGTTATGGGGCAGTAACATCACACTTTTCAAAACGTGTTTTTCAGCCCGAAATAAACGCGTTTTTTCAGGCAACTGAATCTACTTGTAAAAGCAAGGCTCAGAAGTGCCCACACACTCAGCCCTTAACCCCAGTGTACAGAAAGTGTCAAAACATGTTTTTCAGCAGAAATAAACATGTTTCTGCAAGTTTGGTCAACCCCATGTAAGTTATGGGGCAGTAACATCACACTTTTCAAAACGTGTTTTTCAGCCCGAAATAAACACGTTTTTTCAGGCAACTGAATCTCCTTGTAACAGCAAGCTTCAGAAGAGCCCACACACTCAGCCCTTAACCCCAGTGTACAGAAAGTGTCAAAACGTGTTTTTCAGCAGAAATAAACATGTTTCTGCAAGTTTGGTCAACCCCATGTAAGTTATGGGGCAGTAACATCACACTTTTCAAAACGTGTTTTTCAGCCCGAAATAAACGCGTTTTTTCAGACAACTGAATCTCCTTGTAAAAGCAAGGCTCAGAAGTGCCCACACACTCAGCCCTTAACCCCAGTGTACAGAAAGTGTCAAAACGTGTTTTTCAGCAGAAATAAACATGTTTCTGCAAGTTTGGTCAACCCCATGTAAGTTATGGGGCAGTAACATCACACTTTTCAAAACGTGTTTTTCAGCCCGAAATAAACACGTTTTTTCAGGCAACTGAATCTCCTTGTAACAGCAAGCTTCAGAAGAGCCCACACACTCAGCCCTTAACCCCAGTGTACAGAAAGTGTCAAAACGTGTTTTTCAGCAGAAATAAACATGTTTCTGCAAGTTTGGTCAACCCCATGTAAGTTATGGGGCAGTAACATCACACTTTTCAAAACGTGTTTTTCAGCCCGAAATAAACGCGTTTTTTCAGACAACTGAATGTCCTTGTAAAAGCAAGGCTCAGAAGTGCCCAGACACTTAGCCCTTAACCCCAGTGTACAGAAAGTGTCAAAACGTGTTTTTCAGCAGAAATAAACATGTTTCTGCAAGTTTGGTCAACCCCATGTAAGTTATGGGGCAGTAACATCACACTTTTCAAAACGTGTTTTTCAGCCCGAAATAAACGCGTTTTTTCAGGCAACTGAATCTACTTGTAACAGCAAGGCTCAGAAGTGCCCACACACTCAGCCCTTAACCCCAGTGTACAGAAAGTGTCAAAACATGTTTTTCAGCAGAAATAAACATGTTTCTGCAAGTTTGGTCAACCCCATGTAAGTTATGGGGCAGTAACATCACACTTTTCAAAACGTGTTTTTCAGCCCGAAATAAACGCGTTTTTTCAGACAACTGAATCTCCTTGTAACAGCAAGCTTCAGAAGAGCCCACACACTCAGCCCTTAACCCCAGTGTACAGAAAGTGTCAAAACGTGTTTTTCAGCAGAAATAAACATGTTTCTGCAAGTTTGGTCAACCCCATGTAAGTTATGGGGCAGTAACATCACACTTTTCAAAACGTGTTTTTCAGCCCGAAATAAACGCGTTTTTTCAGGCAACTGAATCTACTTGTAACAACAAGGCTCAGAAGTGCCCACACACTCAGTCCTTAACCCCAGTGTACAGAAATTGTCAAAACATGTTTTTCAGCAGAAATAAACATGTTTCTGCAAGTTTGGTCAACCCCATGTAAGTTATGGGGCAGTAACATCACACTTTTCAAAACGTGTTTTTCAGGCGAAATAAACACGTTTTTTCAGGCAACTGAATCTCCTTGTAACAGCAAGCTTCAGAAGAGCCCACACACTCAGCCCTTAACCCCAGTGTACAGAAATTGTCAAAACATGTTTTTCAGCAGAAATAAACATGTTTCTGCAAGTTTGGTCAACCCCAGGTAAGTTATGGGGCAGTAACATCACACTTTTCAAAACGTGTTTTTCAGCCCGAAATAAACGCGTTTTTTCAGGCAACTGAATCTCCTTGTAACAGCAAGGCTCAGAAGTGCCCACACACTCAGCCCTTAACCCCAGTGTACAGAAAGTGTCAAAACATGATTTTCAGCAGAAATAAACATGTTTCTGCAAGTTTGGTCAACCCCATGTAAGTTATGGGGCAGTAACATCACATTTTTCAAAACGTGTTTTTCAGCCCGAAATAAACGCGTTTTTTCAGACAACTGAATCTCATTGTAACAGCAAGGCTCAGAAGAGCCCACACACTCAGCCCTTAACCCCAGTGTACAGAAAGTGTCAAAACGTGTTTTTCAGCAGAAATAAACATGTTTCTGCAAGTTTGGTCAACCCCATGTAAGTTATGGGGCAGTAACATCACACTTTTCAAAACGTGTTTTTCAGCCCGAAATAAACGCGTTTTTTCAGGCAACTGAATCTACTTGTAACAACAAGGCTCAGAAGTGCCCACACACTCAGCCCTTAACCCCAGTGTACAGAAAGTGTCAAAACATGTTTTTCAGCAGAAATAAACATGTTTCTGCAAGTTTGGTCAACCCCATGTAAGTTATGGGGCAGTAACATCACACTTTTCAAAACGTGTTTTTCAGCCCGAAATAAACACGTTTTTTCAGGCAACTGAATCTCCTTGTAACAGCAAGCTTCAGAAGAGCCCACACACTCAGCCCTTAACCCCAGTGTACAGAAAGTGTCAAAACATGTTTTTCAGCAGAAATAAACATGTTTCTGCAAGTTTGGTCAACCCCATGTAAGTTATGGGGCAGTAACATCACACTTTTCAAAACGTGTTTTTCAGCCCGAAATAAACACGTTTTTTCAGGCAACTGAATCTCCTTGTAACAGCAAGCTTCAGAAGTGCCCACACACTCAGCCCTTAACCCCAGTGTACAGAAAGTGTCAAAACGTGTTTTTCAGCAGAAATAAACATGTTTCTGCAAGTTTGGTCAACCCCATGTAAGTTATGGGGCAGTAACATCACACTTTTCAAAACGTGTTTTTCAGCCCGAAATAAACGCGTTTTTTCAGACAACTGAATCTCCTTGTAACAGCAAGCTTCAGAAGAGCCCACACACTCAGCCCTTAACCCCAGTGTACAGAAAGTGTCAAAACGTGTTTTTCAGCAGAAATAAACATGTTTCTGCAAGTTTGGTCAACCCCATGTAAGTTATGGGGCAGTAACATCACACTTTTCAAAACGTGTTTTTCAGCCCGAAATAAACGCGTTTTTTCAGGCAACTGAATCTACTTGTAACAGCAAGGCTCAGAAGTGCCCACACACTCAGCCCTTAACCCCAGTGTACAGAAAGTGTCAAAACATGTTTTTCAGCAGAAATAAACATGTTTCTGCAAGTTGTGTCAACCCCATGTAAGTTATGGGGCAGTAACATCACACTTTTCAAAACGTGTTTTTCAGCCCGAAATAAACGCGTTTTTTCAGACAACTGAATCTCCTTGTAACAGCAAGCTTCAGAAGAGCCCACACACTCAGCCCTTAACCCCAGTGTACAGAAAGTGTCAAAACGTGTTTTTCAGCAGAAATAAACATGTTTCTGCAAGTTTGGTCAACCCCATGTAAGTTATGGGGCAGTAACATCACACTTTTCAAAACGTGTTTTTCAGCCCGAAATAAACGCGTTTTTTCAGGCAACTGAATCTCCTTGTAACAGCAAGCTTCAGAAGAGCCCACACACTCAGCCCTTAACCCCAGTGTACAGAAAGTGTCAAAACGTGTTTTTCAGCAGAAATAAACATGTTTCTGCAAGTTTGGTCAACCCCATGTAAGTTATGGGGCAGTAACATCACACTTTTCAAAACGTGTTTTTCAGCCCGAAATAAACGCGTTTTTTCAGACAACTGAATCTCCTTGTAACAGCAAGCTTCAGAAGAGCCCACACACTCAGCCCTTAACCCCAGTGTACAGAAATTGTCAAAACATGTTTTTCAGCAGAAATAAACATGTTTCTGCAAGTTTGGTCAACCCCAGGTAAGTTATGGGGCAGTAACATCACACTTTTCAAAACGTGTTTTTCAGCCCGAAATAAACGCGTTTTTTCAGGCAACTGAATCTCCTTGTAACAGCAAGGCTCAGAAGTGCCCACACACTCAGCCCTTAACCCCAGTGTACAGAAAGTGTCAAAACATGATTTTCAGCAGAAATAAACATGTTTCTGCAAGTTTGGTCAACCCCATGTAAGTTATGGGGCAGTAACATCACACTTTTCAAAACGTGTTTTTCAGCCCGAAATAAACACGTTTTTTCAGGCAACTGAATCTCCTTGTAACAGCAAGCTTCAGAAGAGCCCACACACTCAGCCCTTAACCCCAGTGTACAGAAAGTGTCAAAACGTGTTTTTCAGCAGAAATAAACATGTTTCTGCAAGTTTGGTCAACCCCATGTAAGTTATGGGGCAGTAACATCACTCTTTTCAAAACGTGTTTTTCAGCCCGAAATAAACGCGTTTTTTCAGGCAACTGAATCTACTTGTAAAAGCAAGGCTCAGAAGTGCCCACACACTCAGCCCTTAACCCCAGTGTACAGAAAGTGTCAAAACATGTTTTTCAGCAGAAATAAACATGTTTCTGCAAGTTTGGTCAACCCCAGGTAAGTTATGGGGCAGTAACATCACACTTTTCAAAACGTGTTTTTCAGCCCGAAATAAACGCGTTTTTTCAGGCAACTGAATCTCCTTGTAACAGCAAGGCTCAGAAGTGCCCACACACTCAGCCCTTAACCCCAGTGTACAGAAAGTGTCAAAACATGATTTTCAGCAGAAATAAACATGTTTCTGCAAGTTTGGTCAACCCCATGTAAGTTATGGGGCAGTAACATCACACTTTTCAAAACGTGTTTTTCAGCCCGAAATAAACACGTTTTTTCAGGCAACTGAATCTCCTTGTAACAGCAAGCTTCAGAAGAGCCCACACACTCAGCCCTTAACCCCAGTGTACAGAAAGTGTCAAAACGTGTTTTTCAGCAGAAATAAACATGTTTCTGCAAGTTTGGTCAACCCCATGTAAGTTATGGGGCAGTAACATCACTCTTTTCAAAACGTGTTTTTCAGCCCGAAATAAACGCGTTTTTTCAGGCAACTGAATCTACTTGTAAAAGCAAGGCTCAGAAGTGCCCACACACTCAGCCCTTAACCCCAGTGTACAGAAAGTGTCAAAACGTGTTTTTCAGCAGAAATAAACATGTTTCTGCAAGTTTGGTCAACCCCATGTAAGTTATGGGGCAGTAACATCACACTTTTCAAAACGTGTTTTTCAGCCCGAAATAAACGCGTTTTTTCAGGCAACTGAATCTACTTGTAACAACAAGGCTCAGAAGTGCCCACACACTCAGCCCTTAACCCCAGTGTACAGAAAGTGTCAAAACATGTTTTTCAGCAGAAATAAACATGTTTCTGCAAGTTTGGTCAACCCCATGTAAGTTATGGGGCAGTAACATCACACTTTTCAAAACGTGTTTTTCAGCCCGAAATAAACACGTTTTTTCAGGCAACTGAATCTCCTTGTAACAGCAAGCTTCAGAAGTGCCCACACACTCAGCCCTTAACCCCAGTGTACAGAAATTGTCAAAACATGTTTTTCAGCAGAAATAAACATGTTTCTGCAAGTTTGGTCAACCCCATGTAAGTTATGGGGCAGTAACATCACACTTTTCAAAACGTGTTTTTCAGGCGAAATAAACACGTTTTTTCAGGCAACTGAATCTCCTTGTAACAGCAAGCTTCAGAAGAGCCCACACACTCAGCCCTTAACCCCAGTGTACAGAAATTGTCAAAACATGTTTTTCAGCAGAAATAAACATGTTTCTGCAAGTTTGGTCAACCCCAGGTAAGTTATGGGGCAGTAACATCACACTTTTCAAAACGTGTTTTTCAGCCCGAAATAAACGCGTTTTTTCAGGCAACTGAATCTCCTTGTAACAGCAAGGCTCAGAAGTGCCCACACACTCAGCCCTTAACCCCAGTGTACAGAAAGTGTCAAAACATGATTTTCAGCAGAAATAAACATGTTTCTGCAAGTTTGGTCAACCCCATGTAAGTTATGGGGCAGTAACATCACACTTTTCAAAACGTGTTTTTCAGCCCGAAATAAACACGTTTTTTCAGGCAACTGAATCTCCTTGTAACAGCAAGCTTCAGAAGAGCCCACACACTCAGCCCTTAACCCCAGTGTACAGAAAGTGTCAAAACGTGTTTTTCAGCAGAAATAAACATGTTTCTGCAAGTTTGGTCAACCCCATGTAAGTTATGGGGCAGTAACATCACTCTTTTCAAAACGTGTTTTTCAGCCCGAAATAAACGCGTTTTTTCAGGCAACTGAATCTACTTGTAAAAGCAAGGCTCAGAAGTGCCCACACACTCAGCCCTTAACCCCAGTGTACAGAAAGTGTCAAAACATGTTTTTCAGCAGAAATAAACATGTTTCTGCAAGTTTGGTCAACCCCATGTAAGTTATGGGGCAGTAACATCACACTTTTCAAAACGTGTTTTTCAGCCCGAAATAAACACGTTTTTTCAGGCAACTGAATCTCCTTGTAACAGCAAGCTTCAGAAGAGCCCACACACTCAGCCCTTAACCCCAGTGTACAGAAAGTGTCAAAACGTGTTTTTCAGCAGAAATAAACATGTTTCTGCAAGTTTGGTCAACCCCATGTAAGTTATGGGGCAGTAACATCACACTTTTCAAAACGTGTTTTTCAGCCCGAAATAAACGCGTTTTTTCAGGCAACTGAATCTACTTGTAACAACAAGGCTCAGAAGTGCCCACACACTCAGCCCTTAACCCCAGTGTACAGAAATTGTCAAAACATGTTTTTCAGCAGAAATAAACATGTTTCTGCAAGTTTGGTCAACCCCAGGTAAGTTATGGGGCAGTAACATCACACTTTTCAAAACGTGTTTTTCAGCCCGAAATAAACGCGTTTTTTCAGGCAACTGAATCTCCTTGTAACAGCAAGGCTCAGAAGTGCCCACACACTCAGCCCTTAACCCCAGTGTACAGAAAGTGTCAAAACATGATTTTCAGCAGAAATAAACATGTTTCTGCAAGTTTGGTCAACCCCATGTAAGTTATGGGGCAGTAACATCACACTTTTCAAAACGTGTTTTTCAGCCCGAAATAAACACGTTTTTTCAGGCAACTGAATCTCCTTGTAACAGCAAGCTTCAGAAGAGCCCACACACTCAGCCCTTAACCCCAGTGTACAGAAAGTGTCAAAACGTGTTTTTCAGCAGAAATAAACATGTTTCTGCAAGTTTGGTCAACCCCATGTAAGTTATGGGGCAGTAACATCACTCTTTTCAAAACGTGTTTTTCAGCCCGAAATAAACGCGTTTTTTCAGGCAACTGAATCTACTTGTAAAAGCAAGGCTCAGAAGTGCCCACACACTCAGCCCTTAACCCCAGTGTACAGAAAGTGTCAAAACATGTTTTTCAGCAGAAATAAACATGTTTCTGCAAGTTTGGTCAACCCCAGGTAAGTTATGGGGCAGTAACATCACACTTTTCAAAACGTGTTTTTCAGCCCGAAATAAACGCGTTTTTTCAGGCAACTGAATCTCCTTGTAACAGCAAGGCTCAGAAGTGCCCACACACTCAGCCCTTAACCCCAGTGTACAGAAAGTGTCAAAACATGATTTTCAGCAGAAATAAACATGTTTCTGCAAGTTTGGTCAACCCCATGTAAGTTATGGGGCAGTAACATCACACTTTTCAAAACGTGTTTTTCAGCCCGAAATAAACACGTTTTTTCAGGCAACTGAATCTCCTTGTAACAGCAAGCTTCAGAAGAGCCCACACACTCAGCCCTTAACCCCAGTGTACAGAAAGTGTCAAAACGTGTTTTTCAGCAGAAATAAACATGTTTCTGCAAGTTTGGTCAACCCCATGTAAGTTATGGGGCAGTAACATCACTCTTTTCAAAACGTGTTTTTCAGCCCGAAATAAACGCGTTTTTTCAGGCAACTGAATCTACTTGTAAAAGCAAGGCTCAGAAGTGCCCACACACTCAGCCCTTAACCCCAGTGTACAGAAAGTGTCAAAACATGTTTTTCAGCAGAAATAAACATGTTTCTGCAAGTTTGGTCAACCCCATGTAAGTTATGGGGCAGTAACATCACACTTTTCAAAACGTGTTTTTCAGCCCGAAATAAACACGTTTTTTCAGGCAACTGAATCTCCTTGTAACAGCAAGCTTCAGAAGAGCCCACACACTCAGCCCTTAACCCCAGTGTACAGAAAGTGTCAAAACGTGTTTTTCAGCAGAAATAAACATGTTTCTGCAAGTTTGGTCAACCCCATGTAAGTTATGGGGCAGTAACATCACACTTTTCAAAACGTGTTTTTCAGCCCGAAATAAACGCGTTTTTTCAGGCAACTGAATCTACTTGTAACAACAAGGCTCAGAAGTGCCCACACACTCAGCCCTTAACCCCAGTGTACAGAAATTGTCAAAACATGTTTTTCAGCAGAAATAAACATGTTTCTGCAAGTTTGGTCAACCCCAGGTAAGTTATGGGGCAGTAACATCACACTTTTCAAAACGTGTTTTTCAGCCCGAAATAAACGCGTTTTTTCAGGCAACTGAATCTCCTTGTAACAGCAAGCTTCAGAAGAGCCCACACACTCAGCCCTTAACCCCAGTGTACAGAAAGTGTCAAAACGTGTTTTTCAGCAGAAATAAACATGTTTCTGCAAGTTTGGTCAACCCCATGTAAGTTATGGGGCAGTAACATCACACTTTTCAAAACGTGTTTTTCAGCCCGAAATAAACGCGTTTTTTCAGACAACTGAATGTCCTTGTAAAAGCAAGGCTCAGAAGTGCCCAGACACTTAGCCCTTAACCCCAGTGTACAGAAAGTGTCAAAACGTGTTTTTCAGCAGAAATAAACATGTTTCTGCAAGTTTGGTCAACCCCATGTAAGTTATGGGGCAGTAACATCACACTTTTCAAAACGTGTTTTTCAGCCCGAAATAAACGCGTTTTTTCAGGCAACTGAATCTACTTGTAACAGCAAGGCTCAGAAGTGCCCACACACTCAGCCCTTAACCCCAGTGTACAGAAAGTGTCAAAACATGTTTTTCAGCAGAAATAAACATGTTTCTGCAAGTTTGGTCAACCCCATGTAAGTTATGGGGCAGTAACATCACACTTTTCAAAACGTGTTTTTCAGCCCGAAATAAACGCGTTTTTTCAGACAACTGAATCTCCTTGTAACAGCAAGCTTCAGAAGAGCCCACACACTCAGCCCTTAACCCCAGTGTACAGAAAGTGTCAAAACGTGTTTTTCAGCAGAAATAAACATGTTTCTGCAAGTTTGGTCAACCCCATGTAAGTTATGGGGCAGTAACATCACACTTTTCAAAACGTGTTTTTCAGCCCGAAATAAACGCGTTTTTTCAGGCAACTGAATCTACTTGTAACAACAAGGCTCAGAAGTGCCCACACACTCAGTCCTTAACCCCAGTGTACAGAAATTGTCAAAACATGTTTTTCAGCAGAAATAAACATGTTTCTGCAAGTTTGGTCAACCCCATGTAAGTTATGGGGCAGTAACATCACACTTTTCAAATCGTGTTTTTCAGGCGAAATAAACACGTTTTTTCAGGCAACTGAATCTCCTTGTAACAGCAAGCTTCAGAAGAGCCCACACACTCAGCCCTTAACCCCAGTGTACAGAAATTGTCAAAACATGTTTTTCAGCAGAAATAAACATGTTTCTGCAAGTTTGGTCAACCCCAGGTAAGTTATGGGGCAGTAACATCACACTTTTCAAAACGTGTTTTTCAGCCCGAAATAAACGCGTTTTTTCAGGCAACTGAATCTCCTTGTAACAGCAAGGCTCAGAAGTGCCCACACACTCAGCCCTTAACCCCAGTGTACAGAAAGTGTCAAAACATGATTTTCAGCAGAAATAAACATGTTTCTGCAAGTTTGGTCAACCCCATGTAAGTTATGGGGCAGTAACATCACATTTTTCAAAACGTGTTTTTCAGCCCGAAATAAACGCGTTTTTTCAGACAACTGAATCTCATTGTAACAGCAAGGCTCAGAAGAGCCCACACACTCAGCCCTTAACCCCAGTGTACAGAAAGTGTCAAAACGTGTTTTTCAGCAGAAATAAACATGTTTCTGCAAGTTTGGTCAACCCCATGTAAGTTATGGGGCAGTAACATCACACTTTTCAAAACGTGTTTTTCAGCCCGAAATAAACGCGTTTTTTCAGGCAACTGAATCTACTTGTAACAACAAGGCTCAGAAGTGCCCACACACTCAGCCCTTAACCCCAGTGTACAGAAAGTGTCAAAACATGTTTTTCAGCAGAAATAAACATGTTTCTGCAAGTTTGGTCAACCCCATGTAAGTTATGGGGCAGTAACATCACACTTTTCAAAACGTGTTTTTCAGCCCGAAATAAACACGTTTTTTCAGGCAACTGAATCTCCTTGTAACAGCAAGCTTCAGAAGAGCCCACACACTCAGCCCTTAACCCCAGTGTACAGAAAGTGTCAAAACATGTTTTTCAGCAGAAATAAACATGTTTCTGCAAGTTTGGTCAACCCCATGTAAGTTATGGGGCAGTAACATCACACTTTTCAAAACGTGTTTTTCAGCCCGAAATAAACACGTTTTTTCAGGCAACTGAATCTCCTTGTAACAGCAAGCTTCAGAAGTGCCCACACACTCAGCCCTTAACCCCAGTGTACAGAAAGTGTCAAAACGTGTTTTTCAGCAGAAATAAACATGTTTCTGCAAGTTTGGTCAACCCCATGTAAGTTATGGGGCAGTAACATCACACTTTTCAAAACGTGTTTTTCAGCCCGAAATAAACGCGTTTTTTCAGACAACTGAATCTCCTTGTAACAGCAAGCTTCAGAAGAGCCCACACACTCAGCCCTTAACCCCAGTGTACAGAAAGTGTCAAAACGTGTTTTTCAGCAGAAATAAACATGTTTCTGCAAGTTTGGTCAACCCCATGTAAGTTATGGGGCAGTAACATCACACTTTTCAAAACGTGTTTTTCAGCCCGAAATAAACGCGTTTTTTCAGGCAACTGAATCTACTTGTAACAGCAAGGCTCAGAAGTGCCCACACACTCAGCCCTTAACCCCAGTGTACAGAAAGTGTCAAAACATGTTTTTCAGCAGAAATAAACATGTTTCTGCAAGTTGTGTCAACCCCATGTAAGTTATGGGGCAGTAACATCACACTTTTCAAAACGTGTTTTTCAGCCCGAAATAAACGCGTTTTTTCAGACAACTGAATCTCCTTGTAACAGCAAGCTTCAGAAGAGCCCACACACTCAGCCCTTAACCCCAGTGTACAGAAAGTGTCAAAACGTGTTTTTCAGCAGAAATAAACATGTTTCTGCAAGTTTGGTCAACCCCATGTAAGTTATGGGGCAGTAACATCACACTTTTCAAAACGTGTTTTTCAGCCCGAAATAAACGCGTTTTTTCAGGCAACTGAATCTCCTTGTAACAGCAAGCTTCAGAAGAGCCCACACACTCAGCCCTTAACCCCAGTGTACAGAAAGTGTCAAAACGTGTTTTTCAGCAGAAATAAACATGTTTCTGCAAGTTTGGTCAACCCCATGTAAGTTATGGGGCAGTAACATCACACTTTTCAAAACGTGTTTTTCAGCCCGAAATAAACGCGTTTTTTCAGACAACTGAATCTCCTTGTAACAGCAAGCTTCAGAAGAGCCCACACACTCAGCCCTTAACCCCAGTGTACAGAAATTGTCAAAACATGTTTTTCAGCAGAAATAAACATGTTTCTGCAAGTTTGGTCAACCCCAGGTAAGTTATGGGGCAGTAACATCACACTTTTCAAAACGTGTTTTTCAGCCCGAAATAAACGCGTTTTTTCAGGCAACTGAATCTCCTTGTAACAGCAAGGCTCAGAAGTGCCCACACACTCAGCCCTTAACCCCAGTGTACAGAAAGTGTCAAAACATGATTTTCAGCAGAAATAAACATGTTTCTGCAAGTTTGGTCAACCCCATGTAAGTTATGGGGCAGTAACATCACACTTTTCAAAACGTGTTTTTCAGCCCGAAATAAACACGTTTTTTCAGGCAACTGAATCTCCTTGTAACAGCAAGCTTCAGAAGAGCCCACACACTCAGCCCTTAACCCCAGTGTACAGAAAGTGTCAAAACGTGTTTTTCAGCAGAAATAAACATGTTTCTGCAAGTTTGGTCAACCCCATGTAAGTTATGGGGCAGTAACATCACTCTTTTCAAAACGTGTTTTTCAGCCCGAAATAAACGCGTTTTTTCAGGCAACTGAATCTACTTGTAAAAGCAAGGCTCAGAAGTGCCCACACACTCAGCCCTTAACCCCAGTGTACAGAAAGTGTCAAAACATGTTTTTCAGCAGAAATAAACATGTTTCTGCAAGTTTGGTCAACCCCAGGTAAGTTATGGGGCAGTAACATCACACTTTTCAAAACGTGTTTTTCAGCCCGAAATAAACGCGTTTTTTCAGGCAACTGAATCTCCTTGTAACAGCAAGGCTCAGAAGTGCCCACACACTCAGCCCTTAACCCCAGTGTACAGAAAGTGTCAAAACATGATTTTCAGCAGAAATAAACATGTTTCTGCAAGTTTGGTCAACCCCATGTAAGTTATGGGGCAGTAACATCACACTTTTCAAAACGTGTTTTTCAGCCCGAAATAAACACGTTTTTTCAGGCAACTGAATCTCCTTGTAACAGCAAGCTTCAGAAGAGCCCACACACTCAGCCCTTAACCCCAGTGTACAGAAAGTGTCAAAACGTGTTTTTCAGCAGAAATAAACATGTTTCTGCAAGTTTGGTCAACCCCATGTAAGTTATGGGGCAGTAACATCACTCTTTTCAAAACGTGTTTTTCAGCCCGAAATAAACGCGTTTTTTCAGGCAACTGAATCTACTTGTAAAAGCAAGGCTCAGAAGTGCCCACACACTCAGCCCTTAACCCCAGTGTACAGAAAGTGTCAAAACATGTTTTTCAGCAGAAATAAACATGTTTCTGCAAGTTTGGTCAACCCCATGTAAGTTATGGGGCAGTAACATCACACTTTTCAAAACGTGTTTTTCAGCCCGAAATAAACACGTTTTTTCAGGCAACTGAATCTCCTTGTAACAGCAAGCTTCAGAAGAGCCCACACACTCAGCCCTTAACCCCAGTGTACAGAAAGTGTCAAAACGTGTTTTTCAGCAGAAATAAACATGTTTCTGCAAGTTTGGTCAACCCCATGTAAGTTATGGGGCAGTAACATCACACTTTTCAAAACGTGTTTTTCAGCCCGAAATAAACGCGTTTTTTCAGGCAACTGAATCTACTTGTAACAACAAGGCTCAGAAGTGCCCACACACTCAGCCCTTAACCCCAGTGTACAGAAAGTGTCAAAACATGTTTTTCAGCAGAAATAAACATGTTTCTGCAAGTTTGGTCAACCCCATGTAAGTTATGGGGCAGTAACATCACACTTTTCAAAACGTGTTTTTCAGCCCGAAATAAACACGTTTTTTCAGGCAACTGAATCTCCTTGTAACAGCAAGCTTCAGAAGTGCCCACACACTCAGCCCTTAACCCCAGTGTACAGAAATTGTCAAAACATGTTTTTCAGCAGAAATAAACATGTTTCTGCAAGTTTGGTCAACCCCATGTAAGTTATGGGGCAGTAACATCACACTTTTCAAAACGTGTTTTTCAGGCGAAATAAACACGTTTTTTCAGGCAACTGAATCTCCTTGTAACAGCAAGCTTCAGAAGAGCCCACACACTCAGCCCTTAACCCCAGTGTACAGAAATTGTCAAAACATGTTTTTCAGCAGAAATAAACATGTTTCTGCAAGTTTGGTCAACCCCAGGTAAGTTATGGGGCAGTAACATCACACTTTTCAAAACGTGTTTTTCAGCCCGAAATAAACGCGTTTTTTCAGGCAACTGAATCTCCTTGTAACAGCAAGGCTCAGAAGTGCCCACACACTCAGCCCTTAACCCCAGTGTACAGAAAGTGTCAAAACATGATTTTCAGCAGAAATAAACATGTTTCTGCAAGTTTGGTCAACCCCATGTAAGTTATGGGGCAGTAACATCACACTTTTCAAAACGTGTTTTTCAGCCCGAAATAAACACGTTTTTTCAGGCAACTGAATCTCCTTGTAACAGCAAGCTTCAGAAGAGCCCACACACTCAGCCCTTAACCCCAGTGTACAGAAAGTGTCAAAACGTGTTTTTCAGCAGAAATAAACATGTTTCTGCAAGTTTGGTCAACCCCATGTAAGTTATGGGGCAGTAACATCACTCTTTTCAAAACGTGTTTTTCAGCCCGAAATAAACGCGTTTTTTCAGGCAACTGAATCTACTTGTAAAAGCAAGGCTCAGAAGTGCCCACACACTCAGCCCTTAACCCCAGTGTACAGAAAGTGTCAAAACATGTTTTTCAGCAGAAATAAACATGTTTCTGCAAGTTTGGTCAACCCCATGTAAGTTATGGGGCAGTAACATCACACTTTTCAAAACGTGTTTTTCAGCCCGAAATAAACGCGTTTTTTCAGGCAACTGAATCTACTTGTAACAACAAGGCTCAGAAGTGCCCACACACTCAGCCCTTAACCCCAGTGTACAGAAATTGTCAAAACATGTTTTTCAGCAGAAATAAACATGTTTCTGCAAGTTTGGTCAACCCCAGGTAAGTTATGGGGCAGTAACATCACACTTTTCAAAACGTGTTTTTCAGCCCGAAATAAACGCGTTTTTTCAGGCAACTGAATCTCCTTGTAACAGCAAGGCTCAGAAGTGCCCACACACTCAGCCCTTAACCCCAGTGTACAGAAAGTGTCAAAACATGATTTTCAGCAGAAATAAACATGTTTCTGCAAGTTTGGTCAACCCCATGTAAGTTATGGGGCAGTAACATCACACTTTTCAAAACGTGTTTTTCAGCCCGAAATAAACACGTTTTTTCAGGCAACTGAATCTCCTTGTAACAGCAAGCTTCAGAAGAGCCCACACACTCAGCCCTTAACCCCAGTGTACAGAAAGTGTCAAAACGTGTTTTTCAGCAGAAATAAACATGTTTCTGCAAGTTTGGTCAACCCCATGTAAGTTATGGGGCAGTAACATCACTCTTTTCAAAACGTGTTTTTCAGCCCGAAATAAACGCGTTTTTTCAGGCAACTGAATCTACTTGTAAAAGCAAGGCTCAGAAGTGCCCACACACTCAGCCCTTAACCCCAGTGTACAGAAAGTGTCAAAACATGTTTTTCAGCAGAAATAAACATGTTTCTGCAAGTTTGGTCAACCCCAGGTAAGTTATGGGGCAGTAACATCACACTTTTCAAAACGTGTTTTTCAGCCCGAAATAAACGCGTTTTTTCAGGCAACTGAATCTCCTTGTAACAGCAAGGCTCAGAAGTGCCCACACACTCAGCCCTTAACCCCAGTGTACAGAAAGTGTCAAAACATGATTTTCAGCAGAAATAAACATGTTTCTGCAAGTTTGGTCAACCCCATGTAAGTTATGGGGCAGTAACATCACACTTTTCAAAACGTGTTTATCAGCCCGAAATAAACACGTTTTTTCAGGCAACTGAATCTCCTTGTAACAGCAAGCTTCAGAAGAGCCCACACACTCAGCCCTTAACCCCAGTGTACAGAAAGTGTCAAAACGTGTTTTTCAGCAGAAATAAACATGTTTCTGCAAGTTTGGTCAACCCCATGTAAGTTATGGGGCAGTAACATCACACTTTTCAAAACGTGTTTTTCAGCCCGAAATAAACGCGTTTTTTCAGGCAACTGAATCTACTTGTAACAACAAGGCTCAGAAGTGCCCACACACTCAGCCCTTAACCCCAGTGTACAGAAAGTGTCAAAACATGTTTTTCAGCAGAAATAAACATGTTTCTGCAAGTTTGGTCAACCCCATGTAAGTTATGGGGCAGTAACATCACACTTTTCAAAACGTGTTTTTCAGCCCGAAATAAACACGTTTTTTCAGGCAACTGAATCTCCTTGTAACAGCAAGCTTCAGAAGAGCCCACACACTCAGCCCTTAACCCCAGTGTACAGAAAGTGTCAAAACATGTTTTTCAGCAGAAATAAACATGTTTCTGCAAGTTTGGTCAACCCCATGTAAGTTATGGGGCAGTAACATCACACTTTTCAAAACGTGTTTTTCAGCCCGAAATAAACACGTTTTTTCAGGCAACTGAATCTCCTTGTAACAGCAAGCTTCAGAAGTGCCCACACACTCAGCCCTTAACCCCAGTGTACAGAAATTGTCAAAACATGTTTTTCAGCAGAAATAAACATGTTTCTGCAAGTTTGGTCAACCCCATGTAAGTTATGGGGCAGTAACATCACACTTTTCAAAACGTGTTTTTCAGGCGAAATAAACATGTTTTTTCAGGCAACTGAATCTCCTTGTAACAGCAAGCTTCAGAAGAGCCCACACACTCAGCCCTTAACCCCAGTGTACAGAAATTGTCAAAACATGTTTTTCAGCAGAAATAAACATGTTTCTGCAAGTTTGGTCAACCCCAGGTAAGTTATGGGGCAGTAACATCACACTTTTCAAAACGTGTTTTTCAGCCCGAAATAAACGCGTTTTTTCAGGCAACTGAATCTCCTTGTAACAGCAAGGCTCAGAAGTGCCCACACACTCAGCCCTTAACCCCAGTGTACAGAAAGTGTCAAAACATGATTTTCAGCAGAAATAAACATGTTTCTGCAAGTTTGGTCAACCCCATGTAAGTTATGGGGCAGTAACATCACACTTTTCAAAACGTGTTTTTCAGCCCGAAATAAACACGTTTTTTCAGGCAACTGAATCTCCTTGTAACAGCAAGCTTCAGAAGAGCCCACACACTCAGCCCTTAACCCCAGTGTACAGAAAGTGTCAAAACGTGTTTTTCAGCAGAAATAAACATGTTTCTGCAAGTTTGGTCAACCCCATGTAAGTTATGGGGCAGTAACATCACTCTTTTCAAAACGTGTTTTTCAGCCCGAAATAAACGCGTTTTTTCAGGCAACTGAATCTACTTGTAAAAGCAAGGCTCAGAAGTGCCCACACACTCAGCCCTTAACCCCAGTGTACAGAAAGTGTCAAAACATGTTTTTCAGCAGAAATAAACATGTTTCTGCAAGTTTGGTCAACCCCATGTAAGTTATGGGGCAGTAACATCACACTTTTCAAAACGTGTTTTTCAGCCCGAAATAAACACGTTTTTTCAGGCAACTGAATCTCCTTGTAACAGCAAGCTTCAGAAGAGCCCACACACTCAGCCCTTAACCCCAGTGTACAGAAAGTGTCAAAACGTGTTTTTCAGAAGAAATAAACATGTTTCTGCAAGTTTGGTCAACCCCATGTAAGTTATGGGGCAGTAACATCACACTTTTCAAAACGTGTTTTTCAGCCCGAAATAAACGCGTTTTTTCAGGCAACTGAATCTACTTGTAACAACAAGGCTCAGAAGTGCCCACACACTCAGCCCTTAACCCCAGTGTACAGAAATTGTCAAAACATGTTTTTCAGCAGAAATAAACATGTTTCTGCAAGTTTGGTCAACCCCAGGTAAGTTATGGGGCAGTAACATCACACTTTTCAAAACGTGTTTTTCAGCCCGAAATAAACGCGTTTTTTCAGGCAACTGAATCTCCTTGTAACAGCAAGGCTCAGAAGTGCCCACACACTCAGCCCTTAACCCCAGTGTACAGAAAGTGTCAAAACATGATTTTCAGCAGAAATAAACATGTTTCTGCAAGTTTGGTCAACCCCATGTAAGTTATGGGGCAGTAACATCACACTTTTCAAAACGTGTTTTTCAGCCCGAAATAAACACGTTTTTTCAGGCAACTGAATCTCCTTGTAACAGCAAGCTTCAGAAGAGCCCACACACTCAGCCCTTAACCCCAGTGTACAGAAAGTGTCAAAACGTGTTTTTCAGCAGAAATAAACATGTTTCTGCAAGTTTGGTCAACCCCATGTAAGTTATGGGGCAGTAACATCACTCTTTTCAAAACGTGTTTTTCAGCCCGAAATAAACGCGTTTTTTCAGGCAACTGAATCTACTTGTAACAGCAAGCTTCAGAAGAGCCCACACACTCAGCCCTTAACCCCAGTGTACAGAAAGTGTCAAAACGTGTTTTTCAGCAGAAATAAACATGTTTCTGCAAGTTTGGTCAACCCCATGTAAGTTATGGGGCAGTAACATCACACTTTTCAAAACGTGTTTTTCAGCCCGAAATAAACGCGTTTTTTCAGGCAACTGAATCTACTTGTAACAACAAGGCTCAGAAGTGCCCACACACTCAGCCCTTAACCCCAGTGTACAGAAAGTGTCAAAACATGTTTTTCAGCAGAAATAAACATGTTTCTGCAAGTTTGGTCAACCCCATGTAAGTTATGGGGCAGTAACATCACACTTTTCAAGTGTTTTTCAGCCCGAAATAAACACGTTTTTTCAGGCAACTGAATCTCCTTGTAACAGCAAGCTTCAGAAGTGCCCACACACTCAGCCCTTAACCCCAGTGTACAGAAATTGTCAAAACATGTTTTTCAGCAGAAATAAACATGTTTCTGCAAGTTTGGTCAACCCCATGTAAGTTATGGGGCAGTAACATCACACTTTTCAAAACGTGTTTTTCAGGCGAAATAAGCACGTTTTTTCAGGCAACTGAATCTCCTTGTAACAGCAAGCTTCAGAAGAGCCCACACACTCAGCCCTTAACCCCAGTGTACAGAAATTGTCAAAACATGTTTTTCAGCAGAAATAAACATGTTTCTGCAAGTTTGGTCAACCCCAGGTAAGTTATGGGGCAGTAACATCACACTTTTCAAAACGTGTTTTTCAGCCCGAAATAAACGCGTTTTTTCAGGCAACTGAATCTCCTTGTAACAGCAAGGCTCAGAAGTGCCCACACACTCAGCCCTTAACCCCAGTGTACAGAAAGTGTCAAAACATGATTTTCAGCAGAAATAAACATGTTTCTGCAAGTTTGGTCAACCCCATGTAAGTTATGGGGCAGTAACATCACACTTTTCAAAACGTGTTTTTCAGCCCGAAATAAACACGTTTTTTCAGGCAACTGAATCTCCTTGTAACAGCAAGCTTCAGAAGAGCCCACACACTCAGCCCTTAACCCCAGTGTACAGAAAGTGTCAAAACGTGTTTTTCAGCAGAAATAAACATGTTTCTGCAAGTTTGGTCAACCCCATGTAAGTTATGGGGCAGTAACATCACTCTTTTCAAAACGTGTTTTTCAGCCCGAAATAAGCGCGTTTTTTCAGGCAACTGAATCTACTTGTAAAAGCAAGGCTCAGAAGTGCCCACACACTCAGCCCTTAACCCCAGTGTACAGAAAGTGTCAAAACATGTTTTTCAGCAGAAATAAACATGTTTCTGCAAGTTTGGTCAACCCCATGTAAGTTATGGGGCAGTAACATCACACTTTTCAAAACGTGTTTTTCAGCCCGAAATAAACACGTTTTTTCAGGCAACTGAATCTCCTTGTAACAGCAAGCTTCAGAAGAGCCCACACACTCAGCCCTTAACCCCAGTGTACAGAAAGTGTCAAAACGTGTTTTTCAGCAGAAATAAACATGTTTCTGCAAGTTTGGTCAACCCCATGTAAGTTATGGGGCAGTAACATCACACTTTTCAAAACGTGTTTTTCAGCCCGAAATAAACGCGTTTTTTCAGGCAACTGAATCTACTTGTAACAACAAGGCTCAGAAGTGCCCACACACTCAGCCCTTAACCCCAGTGTACAGAAAGTGTCAAAACATGTTTTTCAGCAGAAATAAACATGTTTCTGCAAGTTTGGTCAACCCCATGTAAGTTATGGGGCAGTAACATCACACTTTTCAAAACGTGTTTTTCAGTCCGAAATAAACACGTTTTTTCAGGCAACTGAATCTCCTTGTAACAGCAAGCTTCAGAAGAGCCCACACACTCAGCCCTTAACCCCAGTGTACAGAAAGTGTCAAAACATGTTTTTCAGCAGAAATAAACATGTTTCTGCAAGTTTGGTCAACCCCATGTAAGTTATGGGGCAGTAACATCACACTTTTCAAAACGTGTTTTTCAGCCCGAAATAAACACGTTTTTTCAGGCAACTGAATCTCCTTGTAACAGCAAGCTTCAGAAGTGCCCACACACTCAGCCCTTAACCCCAGTGTACAGAAAGTGTCAAAACGTGTTTTTCAGCAGAAATAAACATGTTTCTGCAAGTTTGGTCAACCCCATGTAAGTTATGGGGCAGTAACATCACACTTTTCAAAACGTGTTTTTCAGCCCGAAATAAACGCGTTTTTTCAGACAACTGAATCTCCTTGTAACAGCAAGCTTCAGAAGAGCCCACACACTCAGCCCTTAACCCCAGTGTACAGAAAGTGTCAAAACGTGTTTTTCAGCAGAAATAAACATGTTTCTGCAAGTTTGGTCAACCCCATGTAAGTTATGGGGCAGTAACATCACACTTTTCAAAACGTGTTTTTCAGCCCGAAATAAACGCGTTTTTTCAGGCAACTGAATCTACTTGTAACAGCAAGGCTCAGAAGTGCCCACACACTCAGCCCTTAACCCCAGTGTACAGAAAGTGTCAAAACATGTTTTTCAGCAGAAATAAACATGTTTCTGCAAGTTTGGTCAACCCCATGTAAGTTATGGGGCAGTAACATCACACTTTTCAAAACGTGTTTTTCAGCCCGAAATAAACGCGTTTTTTCAGACAACTGAATCTCCTTGTAACAGCAAGCTTCAGAAGAGCCCACACACTCAGCCCTTAACCCCAGTGTACAGAAAGTGTCAAAACGTGTTTTTCAGCAGAAATAAACATGTTTCTGCAAGTTTGGTCAACCCCATGTAAGTTATGGGGCAGTAACATCACACTTTTCAAAACGTGTTTTTCAGCCCGAAATAAACGCGTTTTTTCAGGCAACTGAATCTCCTTGTAACAGCAAGCTTCAGAAGAGCCCACACACTCAGCCCTTAACCCCAGTGTACAGAAAGTGTCAAAACGTGTTTTTCAGCAGAAATAAACATGTTTCTGCAAGTTTGGTCAACCCCATGTAAGTTATGGGGCAGTAACATCACTCTTTTCAAAACGTGTTTTTCAGCCCGAAATAAACGCGTTTTTTCAGGCAACTGAATCTACTTGTAAAAGCAAGGCTCAGAAGTGCCCACACACTCAGCCCTTAACCCCAGTGTACAGAGAGTGTCAAAACATGTTTTTCAGCAGAAATAAACATGTTTCTGCAAGTTTGGTCAACCCCAGGTAAGTTATGGGGCAGTAACATCACACTTTTCAAAACGTGTTTTTCAGCCCGAAATAAACGCGTTTTTTCAGGCAACTGAATCTCCTTGTAACAGCAAGGCTCAGAAGTGCCCACACACTCAGCCCTTAACCCCAGTGTACAGAAAGTGTCAAAACATGATTTTCAGCAGAAATAAACATGTTTCTGCAAGTTTGGTCAACCCCATGTAAGTTATGGGGCAGTAACATCACACTTTTCAAAACGTGTTTTTCAGCCCGAAATAAACACGTTTTTTCAGGCAACTGAATCTCCTTGTAACAGCAAGCTTCAGAAGAGCCCACACACTCAGCCCTTAACCCCAGTGTACAGAAAGTGTCAAAACGTGTTTTTCAGCAGAAATAAACATGTTTCTGCAAGTTTGGTCAACCCCATGTAAGTTATGGGGCAGTAACATCACTCTTTTCAAAACGTGTTTTTCAGCCCCAAATAAACGCGTTTTTTCAGGCAACTGAATCTACTTGTAAAAGCAAGGCTCAGAAGTGCCCACACACTCAGCCCTTAACCCCAGTGTACAGAAAGTGTCAAAACATGTTTTTCAGCAGAAATAAACATGTTTCTGCAAGTTTGGTCAACCCCATGTAAGTTATGGGGCAGTAACATCACACTTTTCAAAACGTGTTTTTCAGCCCGAAATAAACACGTTTTTTCAGGCAACTGAATCTCCTTGTAACAGCAAGCTTCAGAAGAGCCCACACACTCAGCCCTTAACCCCAGTGTACAGAAAGTGTCAAAACGTGTTTTTCAGCAGAAATAAACATGTTTCTGCAAGTTTGGTCAACCCCATGTAAGTTATGGGGCAGTAACATCACACTTTTCAAAACGTGTTTTTCAGCCCGAAATAAACACGTTTTTTCAGGCAACTGAATCTCCTTGTAACAGCAAGCTTCAGAAGAGCCCACACACTCAGCCCTTAACCCCAGTGTACAGAAAGTGTCAAAACATGTTTTTCAGCAGAAATAAACATGTTTCTGCAAGTTTGGTCAACCCCATGTAAGTTATGGGGCAGTAACATCACACTTTTCAAAACGTGTTTTTCAGCCCGAAATAAACACGTTTTTTCAGGCAACTGAATCTCCTTGTAACAGCAAGCTTCAGAAGAGCCCACACACTCAGCCCTTAACCCCAGTGTACAGAAAGTGTCAAAACGTGTTTTTCAGCAGAAATAAACATGTTTCTGCAAGTTTGGTCAACCCCATGTAAGTTATGGGGCAGTAACATCACACTTTTCAAAACGTGTTTTTCAGCCCGAAATAAACGCGTTTTTTCAGGCAACTGAATCTACTTGTAACAACAAGGTTCAGAAGTGCCCACACACTCAGCCCTTAACCCCAGTGTACAGAAAGTGTCAAAACATGTTTTTCAGCAGAAATAAACATGTTTCTGCAAGTTTGGTCAACCCCATGTAAGTTATGGGGCAGTAACATCACACTTTTCAAAACGTGTTTTTCAGTCCGAAATAAACACGTTTTTTCAGGCAACTGAATCTCCTTGTAACAGCAAGCTTCAGAAGAGCCCACACACTCAGCCCTTAACCCCAGTGTACAGAAAGTGTCAAAACATGTTTTTCAGCAGAAATAAACATGTTTCTGCAAGTTTGGTCAACCCCATGTAAGTTATGGGGCAGTAACATCACACTTTTCAAAACGTGTTTTTCAGCCCGAAATAAACACGTTTTTTCAGGCAACTGAATCTCCTTGTAACAGCAAGCTTCAGAAGTGCCCACACACTCAGCCCTTAACCCCAGTGTACAGAAAGTGTCAAAACGTGTTTTTCAGCAGAAATAAACATGTTTCTGCAAGTTTGGTCAACCCCATGTAAGTTATGGGGCAGTAACATCACACTTTTCAAAACGTGTTTTTCAGCCCGAAATAAACGCGTTTTTTCAGACAACTGAATCTCCTTGTAACAGCAAGCTTCAGAAGAGCCCACACACTCAGCCCTTAACCCCAGTGTACAGAAAGTGTCAAAACGTGTTTTTCAGCAGAAATAAACATGTTTCTGCAAGTTTGGTCAACCCCATGTAAGTTATGGGGCAGTAACATCACACTTTTCAAAACGTGTTTTTCAGCCCGAAATAAACGCGTTTTTTCAGGCAACTGAATCTACTTGTAACAGCAAGGCTCAGAAGTGCCCACACACTCAGCCCTTAACCCCAGTGTACAGAAAGTGTCAAAACATGTTTTTCAGCAGAAATAAACATGTTTCTGCAAGTTTGGTCAACCCCATGTAAGTTATGGGGCAGTAACATCACACTTTTCAAAACGTGTTTTTCAGCCCGAAATAAACGCGTTTTTTCAGACAACTGAATCTCCTTGTAACAGCAAGCTTCAGAAGAGCCCACACACTCAGCCCTTAACCCCAGTGTACAGAAAGTGTCAAAACGTGTTTTTCAGCAGAAATAAACATGTTTCTGCAAGTTTGGTCAACCCCATGTAAGTTATGGGGCAGTAACATCACACTTTTCAAAACGTGTTTTTCAGCCCGAAATAAACGCGTTTTTTCAGGCAACTGAATCTCCTTGTAACAGCAAGCTTCAGAAGAGCCCACACACTCAGCCCTTAACCCCAGTGTACAGAAAGTGTCAAAACGTGTTTTTCAGCAGAAATAAACATGTTTCTGCAAGTTTGGTCAACCCCATGTAAGTTATGGGGCAGTAACATCACTCTTTTCAAAACGTGTTTTTCAGCCCGAAATAAACGCGTTTTTTCAGGCAACTGAATCTACTTGTAAAAGCAAGGCTCAGAAGTGCCCACACACTCAGCCCTTAACCCCAGTGTACAGAGAGTGTCAAAACATGTTTTTCAGCAGAAATAAACATGTTTCTGCAAGTTTGGTCAACCCCAGGTAAGTTATGGGGCAGTAACATCACACTTTTCAAAACGTGTTTTTCAGCCCGAAATAAACGCGTTTTTTCAGGCAACTGAATCTCCTTGTAACAGCAAGGCTCAGAAGTGCCCACACACTCAGCCCTTAACCCCAGTGTACAGAAAGTGTCAAAACATGATTTTCAGCAGAAATAAACATGTTTCTGCAAGTTTGGTCAACCCCATGTAAGTTATGGGGCAGTAACATCACACTTTTCAAAACGTGTTTTTCAGCCCGAAATAAACACGTTTTTTCAGGCAACTGAATCTCCTTGTAACAGCAAGCTTCAGAAGAGCCCACACACTCAGCCCTTAACCCCAGTGTACAGAAAGTGTCAAAACGTGTTTTTCAGCAGAAATAAACATGTTTCTGCAAGTTTGGTCAACCCCATGTAAGTTATGGGGCAGTAACATCACTCTTTTCAAAACGTGTTTTTCAGCCCGAAATAAACGCGTTTTTTCAGGCAACTGAATCTACTTGTAAAAGCAAGGCTCAGAAGTGCCCACACACTCAGCCCTTAACCCCAGTGTACAGAAAGTGTCAAAACATGTTTTTCAGCAGAAATAAACATGTTTCTGCAAGTTTGGTCAACCCCATGTAAGTTATGGGGCAGTAACATCACACTTTTCAAAACGTGTTTTTCAGCCCGAAATAAACACGTTTTTTCAGGCAACTGAATCTCCTTGTAACAGCAAGCTTCAGAAGAGCCCACACACTCAGCCCTTAACCCCAGTGTACAGAAAGTGTCAAAACGTGTTTTTCAGCAGAAATAAACATGTTTCTGCAAGTTTGGTCAACCCCATGTAAGTTATGGTGCAGTAACATCACACTTTTCAAAACGTGTTTTTCAGCCCGAAATAAACGCGTTTTTTCAGGCAACTGAATCTACTTGTAACAACAAGGCTCAGAAGTGCCCACACACTCAGCCCTTAACCCCAGTGTACAGAAAGTGTCAAAACATGTTTTTCAGCAGAAATAAACATGTTTCTGCAAGTTTGGTCAACCCCATGTAAGTTATGGGGCAGTAACATCACACTTTTCAAAACGTGTTTTTCAGCCCGAAATAAACACGTTTTTTCAGGCAACTGAATCTCCTTGTAACAGCAAGCTTCAGAAGAGCCCACACACTCAGCCCTTAACCCCAGTGTACAGAAAGTGTCAAAACATGTTTTTCAGCAGAAATAAACATGTTTCTGCAAGTTTGGTCAACCCCATGTAAGTTATGGGGCAGTAACATCACACTTTTCAAAACGTGTTTTTCAGCCCGAAATAAACACGTTTTTTCAGGCAACTGAATCTCCTTGTAACAGCAAGCTTCAGAAGTGCCCACACACTCAGCCCTTAACCCCAGTGTACAGAAAGTGTCAAAACGTGTTTTTCAGCAGAAATAAACATGTTTCTGCAAGTTTGGTCAACCCCATGTAAGTTATGGGGCAGTAACATCACACTTTTCAAAACGTGTTTTTCAGCCCGAAATAAACGCGTTTTTTCAGACAACTGAATCTCCTTGTAACAGCAAGCTTCAGAAGAGCCCACACACTCAGCCCTTAACCCCAGTGTACAGAAAGTGTCAAAACGTGTTTTTCAGCAGAAATAAACATGTTTCTGCAAGTTTGGTCAACCCCATGTAAGTTATGGGGCAGTAACATCACACTTTTCAAAACGTGTTTTTCAGCCCGAAATAAACGCGTTTTTTCAGGCAACTGAATCTACTTGTAACAGCAAGGCTCAGAAGTGCCCACACACTCAGCCCTTAACCCCAGTGTACAGAAAGTGTCAAAACGTGTTTTTCAGCAGAAATAAACATGTTTCTGCAAGTTTGGTCAACCCCAGGTAAGTTATGGGGCAGTAACATCACACTTTTCAAAACGTGTTTTTCAGCCCGAAATAAACGCGTTTTTTCAGGCAACTGAATCTCCTTGTAACAGCAAGGCTCAGAAGTGCCCACACACTCAGCCCTTAACCCCAGTGTACAGAAAGTGTCAAAACATGATTTTCAGCAGAAATAAACATGTTTCTGCAAGTTTGGTCAACCCCATGTAAGTTATGGGGCAGTAACATCACACTTTTCAAAACGTGTTTTTCAGCCCGAAATAAACACGTTTTTTCAGGCAACTGAATCTCCTTGTAACAGCAAGCTTCAGAACAGCCCACACACTCAGCCCTTAACCCCAGTGTACAGAAAGTGTCAAAACGTGTTTTTCAGCAGAAATAAACATGTTTCTGCAAGTTTGGTCAACCCCATGTAAGTTATGGGGCAGTAACATCACTCTTTTCAAAACGTGTTTTTCAGCCCGAAATAAACGCGTTTTTTCTGGCAACTGAATCTACTTGTAAAAGCAAGGCTCAGAAGTGCCCACACACTCAGCCCTTAACCCCAGTGTACAGAAAGTGTCAAAACATGATTTTCAGCAGAAATAAACATGTTTCTGCAAGTTTGGTCAACCCCATGTAAGTTATGGGGCAGTAACATCACACTTTTCAAAACGTGTTTTTCAGCCCGAAATAAACACGTTTTTTCAGGCAACTGAATCTCCTTGTAACAGCAAGCTTCAGAAGAGCCCACACACTCAGCCCTTAACCCCAGTGTACAGAAAGTGTCAAAACATGTTTTTCAGCAGAAATAAACATGTTTCTGCAAGTTTGGTCAACCCCATGTAAGTTATGGGGCAGTAACATCACACTTTTCAAAACGTGTTTTTCAGCCCGAAATAAACGCGTTTTTTCAGGCAACTGAATCTACTTGTAAAAGCAAGGCTCAGAAGTGCCCACACACTCAGCCCTTAACCCCAGTGTACAGAAAGTGTCAAAACATGTTTTTCAGCAGAAATAAACATGTTTCTGCAAGTTTGGTCAACCCCATGTAAGTTATGGGGCAGTAACATCACACTTTTCAAAACGTGTTTTTCAGCCCGAAATAAACACGTTTTTTCAGGCAACTGAATCTCCTTGTAACAGCAAGCTTCAGAAGAGCCCACACACTCAGCCCTTAACCCCAGTGTACAGAAAGTGTCAAAACGTGTTTTTCAGCAGAAATAAACATGTTTCTGCAAGTTTGGTCAACCCCATGTAAGTTATGGGGCAGTAACATCACACTTTTCAAAACGTGTTTTTCAGCCCGAAATAAACGCGTTTTTTCAGGCAACTGAATCTACTTGTAACAACAAGGCTCAGAAGTGCCCACACACTCAGCCCTTAACCCCAGTGTACAGAAAGTGTCAAAACATGTTTTTCAGCAGAAATAAACATGTTTCTGCAAGTTTGGTCAACCCCATGTAAGTTTTGGGGCAGTAACATCACACTTTTCAAAACGTGTTTTTCAGCCCGAAATAAACACGTTTTTTCAGGCAACTGAATCTCCTTGTAACAGCAAGCTTCAGAAGAGCCCACACACTCAGCCCTTAACCCCAGTGTACAGAAAGTGTCAAAACATGTTTTTCAGCAGAAATAAACATGTTTCTGCAAGTTTGGTCAACCCCATGTAAGTTATGGGGCAGTAACATCACACTTTTCAAAACGTGTTTTTCAGCCCGAAATAAACACGTTTTTTCAGGCAACTGAATCTCCTTGTAACAGCAAGCTTCAGAAGTGCCCACACACTCAGCCCTTAACCCCAGTGTACAGAAAGTGTCAAAACGTGTTTTTCAGCAGAAATAAACATGTTTCTGCAAGTTTGGTCAACCCCATGTAAGTTATGGGGCAGTAACATCACACTTTTCAAAACGTGTTTTTCAGCCCGAAATAAACGCGTTTTTTCAGACAACTGAATCTCCTTGTAACAGCAAGCTTCAGAAGAGCCCACACACTCAGCCCTTAACCCCAGTGTACAGAAAGTGTCAAAACGTGTTTTTCAGCAGAAATAAACATGTTTCTGCAAGTTTGGTCAACCCCATGTAAGTTATGGGGCAGTAACATCACACTTTTCAAAACGTGTTTTTCAGCCCGAAATAAACGCGTTTTTTCAGGCAACTGAATCTACTTGTAACAGCAAGGCTCAGAAGTGCCCACACACTCAGCCCTTAACCCCAGTGTACAGAAAGTGTCAAAACATGTTTTTCAGCAGAAATAAACATGTTTCTGCAAGTTTGGTCAACCCCATGTAAGTTATGGGGCAGTAACATCACACTTTTCAAAACGTGTTTTTCAGCCCGAAATAAACGCGTTTTTTCAGACAACTGAATCTCCTTGTAACAGCAAGCTTCAGAAGAGCCCACACACTCAGCCCTTAACCCCAGTGTACAGAAAGTGTCAAAACGTGTTTTTCAGCAGAAATAAACATGTTTCTGCAAGTTTGGTCAACCCCATGTAAGTTATGGGGCAGTAACATCACACTTTTCAAAACGTGTTTTTCAGCCCGAAATAAACGCGTTTTTTCAGACAACTGAATCTCCTTGTAACAGCAAGCTTCAGAAGAGCCCACACACTCAGCCCTTAACCCCAGTGTACAGAAAGTGTCAAAACGTGTTTTTCAGCAGAAATAAACATGTTTCTGCAAGTTTGGTCAACCCCAGGTAAGTTATGGGGCAGTAACATCACACTTTTCAAAACGTGTTTTTCAGCCCGAAATAAACGCGTTTTTTCAGGCAACTGAATCTCCTTGTAACAGCAAGGCTCAGAAGTGCCCACACACTCAGCCCTTAACCCCAGTGTACAGAAAGTGTCAAAACATGTTTTTCAGCAGAAATAAACATGTTTCTGCAAGTTTGGTCAACCCCATGTAAGTTATGGGGCAGTAACATCACACTTTTCAAAACGTGTTTTTCAGCCCGAAATAAACGCGTTTTTTCAGACAACTGAATCTCCTTGTAACAGCAAGCTTCAGAAGAGCCCACACACTCAGCCCTTAACCCCAGTGTACAGAAAGTGTCAAAACGTGTTTTTCAGCAGAAATAAACATGTTTCTGCAAGTTTGGTCAACCCCATGTAAGTTATGGGGCAGTAACATCACACTTTTCAAAACGTGTTTTTCAGCCCGAAATAAACGCGTTTTTTCAGACAACTGAATCTCCTTGTAACAGCAAGCTTCAGAAGAGCCCACACACTCAGCCCTTAACCCCAGTGTACAGAAAGTGTCAAAACGTGTTTTTCAGCAGAAATAAACATGTTTCTGCAAGTTTGGTCAACCCCAGGTAAGTTATGGGGCAGTAACATCACACTTTTCAAAACGTGTTTTTCAGCCCGAAATAAACGCGTTTTTTCAGGCAACTGAATCTCCTTGTAACAGCAAGGCTCAGAAGTGCCCACACACTCAGCCCTTAACCCCAGTGTACAGAAAGTGTCAAAACATGATTTTCAGCAGAAATAAACATGTTTCTGCAAGTTTGGTCAACCCCATGTAAGTTATGGGGCAGTAACATCACACTTTTCAAAACGTGTTTTTCAGCCCGAAATAAACACGTTTTTTCAGGCAACTGAATCTCCTTGTAACAGCAAGCTTCAGAACAGCCCACACACTCAGCCCTTAACCCCAGTGTACAGAAAGTGTCAAAACGTGTTTTTCAGCAGAAATAAACATGTTACTGCAAGTTTGGTCAACCCCATGTAAGTTATGGGGCAGTAACATCACTCTTTTCAAAACGTGTTTTTCAGCCCGAAATAAACGCGTTTTTTCTGGCAACTGAATCTACTTGTAAAAGCAAGGCTCAGAAGTGCCCACACACTCAGCCCTTAACCCCAGTGTACAGAAAGTGTCAAAACATGTTTTTCAGCAGAAATAAACATGTTTCTGCAAGTTTGGTCAACCCCATGTAAGTTATGGGGTAGTAACATCACACTTTTCAAAACGTGTTTTTCAGCCCGAAATAAACACGTTTTTTCAGGCAACTGAATCTCCTTGTAACAGCAAGCTTCAGAAGAGCCCACACACTCAGCCCTTAACCCCAGTGTACAGAAAGTGTCAAAACGTGTTTTTCAGCAGAAATAAACATGTTTCTGCAAGTTTGGTCAACCCCATGTAAGTTATGGGGCAGTAACATCACACTTTTCAAAACGTGTTTTTCAGCCCGAAATAAACGCGTTTTTTCAGACAACTGAATCTCCTTGTAACAGCAAGCTTCAGAAGAGCCCACACACTCAGCCCTTAACCCCAGTGTACAGAAAGTGTCAAAACGTGTTTTTCAGCAGAAATAAACATGTTTCTGCAAGTTTGGTCAACCCCATGTAAGTTATGGGGCAGTAACATCACACTTTTCAAAACGTGTTTTTCAGCCCGAAATAAACGCGTTTTTTCAGACAACTGAATCTCCTTGTAAAAGCAAGGCTCAGAAGTGCCCACACACTCAGCCCTTAACCCCAGTGTACAGAAAGTGTCAAAACGTGTTTTACAGCAGAAATAAACATGTTTCTGCAAGTTTGGTCAACCCCATGTAAGTTATGGGGCAGTAACATCACACTTTTCAAAACGTGTTTTTCAGCCCGAAATAAACACGTTTTTTCAGGCAACTGAATCTCCTTGTAACAGCAAGCTTCAGAAGAGCCCACACACTCAGCCCTTAACCCCAGTGTACAGAAAGTGTCAAAACGTGTTTTTCAGCAGAAATAAACATGTTTCTGCAAGTTTGGTCAACCCCAGGTAAGTTATGGGGCAGTAACATCACACTTTTCAAAACGTGTTTTTCAGCCCGAAATAAACGCGTTTTTTCAGGCAACTGAATCTCCTTGTAACAGCAAGGCTCAGAAGTGCCCACACACTCAGCCCTTAACCCCAGTGTACAGAAAGTGTCAAAACATGATTTTCAGCAGAAATAAACATGTTTCTGCAAGTTTGGTCAATCCCATGTAAGTTATGGGGCAGTAACATCACACTTTTCAAAACGTGTTTTTCAGCCCGAAATAAACACGTTTTTTCAGGCAACTGAATCTCCTTGTAACAGCAAGCTTCAGAAGAGCCCACACACTCAGCCCTTAACCCCAGTGTACAGAAAGTGTCAAAACGTGTTTTTCAGCAGAAATAAACATGTTTCTGCAAGTTTGGTCAACCCCATGTAAGTTATGGGGCAGTAACATCACTCTTTTCAAAACGTGTTTTTCAGCCCGAAATAAACGCGTTTTTTCAGGCAACTGAATCTACTTGTAAAAGCAAGGCTCAGAAGTGCCCACACACTCAGCCCTTAACCCCAGTGTACAGAAAGTGTCAAAACATGTTTTTCAGCAGATATAAACATGTTTCTGCAAGTTTGGTCAACCCCATGTAAGTTATGGGGTAGTAACATCACACTTTTCAAAACGTGTTTTTCAGCCCGAAATAAACACGTTTTTTCAGGCAACTGAATCTCCTTGTAACAGCAAGCTTCAGAAGAGCCCACACACTCAGCCCTTAACCCCAGTGTACAGAAAGTGTCAAAACGTGTTTTTCAGCAGAAATAAACATGTTTCTGCAAGTTTGGTCAACCCCATGTAAGTTATGGGGCAGTAACATCACACTTTTCAAAACGTGTTTTTCAGCCCGAAATAAACGCGTTTTTTCAGACAACTGAATCTCCTTGTAACAGCAAGCTTCAGAAGAGCCCACACACTCAGCCCTTAACCCCAGTGTACAGAAAGTGTCAAAACGTGTTTTTCAGCAGAAATAAACATGTTTCTGCAAGTTTGGTCAACCCCATGTAAGTTATGGGGCAGTAACATCACACTTTTCAAAACGTGTTTTTCAGCCCGAAATAAACACGTTTTTTCATGCAACTGAATCTCCTTGTAACAGCAAGCTTCAGAAGAGCCCACACACTCAGCCCTTAACCCCAGTGTACAGAAAGTGTCAAAACGTGTTTTTCAGCAGAAACAAACATGTTTCTGCAAGTTTGGTCAACCCCATGTAAGTTATGGGGCAGTAACATCACACTTTTCAAAACGTGTTTTTCAGCCCGAAATAAACACGTTTTTTCAGGCAACTGAATCTCCTTGTAACAGCAAGCTTCAGAAGAGCCCACACACTCAGCCCTTAACCCCAGTGTACAGAAAGTGTCAAAACGTGTTTTTCAGCAGAAATAAACATGTTTCTGCAAGTTTGGTCAACCCCATGTAAGTTATGGGGCAGTAACATCACACTTTTCAAAACGTGTTTTTCAGCCCGAAATAAACTCGTTTTTTCAGGCAACTGAATCTACTTGTAAAAGCAAGGCTCAGAAGTGCCCACACACTCAGCCCTTAACCCCAGTGTACAGAAAGTGTCAAAACATGTTTTTCAGCAGAAATAAACATGTTTCTGCAAGTTTGGTCAACCCCATGTAAGTTATGGGGCAGTAACATCACACTTTTCAAAACGTGTTTTTCAGCCCGAAATAAACACGTTTTTTCAGGCAACTGAATCTCCTTGTAACAGCAAGCTTCAGAAGAGCCCACACACTCAGCCCTTAACCCCAGTGTACAGAAAGTGTCAAAACGTGTTTTTCAGCAGAAATAAACATGTTTCTGCAAGTTTGGTCAACCCCATGTAAGTTATGGGGCAGTAACATCACACTTTTCAAAACGTGTTTTTCAGCCCGAAATAAACGCGTTTTTTCAGACAACTGAATCTCCTTGTAAAAGCAAGGCTCAGAAGTGCCCACACACTCAGCCCTTAACCCCAGTGTACAGAAAGTGTCAAAACGTGTTTTTCAGCAGAAATAAACATGTTTCTGCAAGTTTGGTCAACCCCATGTAAGTTATGGGGCAGTAACATCACACTTTTCAAAACGTGTTTTTCAGCCCGAAATAAACACGTTTTTTCAGGCAACTGAATCTCCTTGTAACAGCAAGCTTCAGAAGTGCCCACACACTCAGCCCTTAACCCCAGTGTACAGAAAGTGTCAAAACGTGTTTTTCAGCAGAAATAAACATGTTTCTGCAAGTTTGGTCAACCCCATGTAAGTTATGGGGCAGTAACATCACACTTTTCAAAACGTGTTTTTCAGCCCGAAATAAACGCGTTTTTTCAGGCAACTGAATCTACTTGTAACAGCAAGGCTCAGAAGTGCCCACACACTCAGCCCTTAACCCCAGTGTACAGAAAGTGTCAAAACATGTTTTTCAGCAGAAATAAACAGGTTTCTGCAAGTTTGGTCAACCCCATGTAAGTTATGGGGCAGTAACATCACACTTTTCAAAACGTGTTTTTCAGCCCGAAATAAACGCGTTTTTTCAGACAACTGAATCTCCTTGTAAAAGCAAGGCTCAGAAGTGCCCACACACTCAGCCCTTAACCCCAGTGTACAGAAAGTGTCAAAACGTGTTTTTCAGCAGAAATAAACATGTTTCTGCAAGTTTGGTCAACCCCATGTAAGTTATGGGGCAGTAACATCACACTTTTCAAAACGTGTTTTTCAGCCCGAAATAAACACGTTTTTTCAGGCAACTGAATCTCCTTGTAACAGCAAGCTTCAGAAGAGCCCACACACTCAGCCCTTAACCCCAGTGTACAGAAAGTGTCAAAACGTGTTTTTCAGCAGAAATAAACATGTTTCTGCAAGTTTGGTCAACCCCATGTAAGTTATGGGGCAGTAACATCACACTTTTCAAAACGTGTTTTTCAGCCCGAAATAAACACGTTTTTTCAGGCAACTGAATCTCCTTGTAACAGCAAGCTTCAGAAGAGCCCACACACTCAGCCCTTAACCCCAGTGTACAGAAAGTGTCAAAACATGTTTTTCAGCAGAAATAAACATGTTTCTGCAAGTTTGGTCAACCCCATGTAAGTTATGGGGCAGTAACATCACACTTTTCAAAACGTGTTTTTCAGCCCGAAATAAACACGTTTTTTCAGGCAACTGAATCTCCTTGTAACAGCAAGCTTCAGAAGAGCCCACACACTCAGCCCTTAACCCCAGTGTACAAAAAGTGTCAAAACGTGTTTTTCAGCAGAAATAAACATGTTTCTGCAAGTTTGGTCAACCCCATGTAAGTTATGGGGCAGTAACATCACTCTTTTCAAAACGTGTTTTTCAGCCCGAAATAAACGCGTTTTTTCAGGCAACTGAATCTCCTTGTAACAGCAAGCTTCAGAAGAGCCCACACACTCAGCCCTTAACCCCAGTGTACAGAAAGTGTCAAAACGTGTTTTACAGCAGAAATAAACATGTTTCTGCAAGTTTGGTCAACCCCATGTAAGTTATGGGGCAGTAACATCACACTTTTCAAAACGTGTTTTTCAGCCCGAAATAAACACGTTTTTTCAGGCAACTGAATCTCCTTGTAACAGCAAGCTTCAGAAGAGCCCACACACTCAGCCCTTAACCCCAGTGTACAGAAAGTGTCAAAACGTGTTTTTCAGCAGAAATAAACATGTTTCTGCAAGTTTGGTCAACCCCAGGTAAGTTATGGGGCAGTAACATCACACTTTTCAAAACGTGTTTTTCAGCCCGAAATAAACGCGTTTTTTCAGGCAACTGAATCTCCTTGTAACAGCAAGGCTCAGAAGTGCCCACACACTCAGCCCTTAACCCCAGTGTACAGAAAGTGTCAAAACATGATTTTCAGCAGAAATAAACATGTTTCTGCAAGTTTGGTCAATCCCATGTAAGTTATGGGGCAGTAACATCACACTTTTCAAAACGTGTTTTTCAGCCCGAAATAAACACGTTTTTTCAGGCAACTGAATCTCCTTGTAACAGCAAGCTTCAGAAGAGCCCACACACTCAGCCCTTAACCCCAGTGTACAGAAAGTGTCAAAACGTGTTTTTCAGCAGAAATAAACATGTTTCTGCAAGTTTGGTCAACCCCATGTAAGTTATGGGGCAGTAACATCACTCTTTTCAAAACGTGTTTTTCAGCCCGAAATAAACGCGTTTTTTCAGGCAACTGAATCTACTTGTAAAAGCAAGGCTCAGAAGTGCCCACACACTCAGCCCTTAACCCCAGTGTACAGAAAGTGTCAAAACATGTTTTTCAGCAGATATAAACATGTTTCTGCAAGTTTGGTCAACCCCATGTAAGTTATGGGGTAGTAACATCACACTTTTCAAAACGTGTTTTTCAGCCCGAAATAAACACGTTTTTTCAGGCAACTGAATCTCCTTGTAACAGCAAGCTTCAGAAGAGCCCACACACTCAGCCCTTAACCCCAGTGTACAGAAAGTGTCAAAACGTGTTTTTCAGCAGAAATAAACATGTTTCTGCAAGTTTGGTCAACCCCATGTAAGTTATGGGGCAGTAACATCACACTTTTCAAAACGTGTTTTTCAGCCCGAAATAAACGCGTTTTTTCAGACAACTGAATCTCCTTGTAACAGCAAGCTTCAGAAGAGCCCACACACTCAGCCCTTAACCCCAGTGTACAGAAAGTGTCAAAACGTGTTTTTCAGCAGAAATAAACATGTTTCTGCAAGTTTGGTCAACCCCATGTAAGTTATGGGGCAGTAACATCACACTTTTCAAAACGTGTTTTTCAGCCCGAAATAAACACGTTTTTTCATGCAACTGAATCTCCTTGTAACAGCAAGCTTCAGAAGAGCCCACACACTCAGCCCTTAACCCCAGTGTACAGAAAGTGTCAAAACGTGTTTTTCAGCAGAAACAAACATGTTTCTGCAAGTTTGGTCAACCCCATGTAAGTTATGGGGCAGTAACATCACACTTTTCAAAACGTGTTTTTCAGCCCGAAATAAACACGTTTTTTCAGGCAACTGAATCTCCTTGTAACAGCAAGCTTCAGAAGAGCCCACACACTCAGCCCTTAACCCCAGTGTACAGAAAGTGTCAAAACGTGTTTTTCAGCAGAAATAAACATGTTTCTGCAAGTTTGGTCAACCCCATGTAAGTTATGGGGCAGTAACATCACACTTTTCAAAACGTGTTTTTCAGCCCGAAATAAACGCGTTTTTTCAGGCAACTGAATCTACTTGTAAAAGCAAGGCTCAGAAGTGCCCACACACTCAGCCCTTAACCCCAGTGTACAGAAAGTGTCAAAACATGTTTTTCAGCAGAAATAAACATGTTTCTGCAAGTTTGGTCAACCCCATGTAAGTTATGGGGCAGTAACATCACACTTTTCAAAACGTGTTTTTCAGCCCGAAATAAACACGTTTTTTCAGGCAACTGAATCTCCTTGTAACAGCAAGCTTCAGAAGAGCCCACACACTCAGCCCTTAACCCCAGTGTACAGAAAGTGTCAAAACGTGTTTTTCAGCAGAAATAAACATGTTTCTGCAAGTTTGGTCAACCCCATGTAAGTTATGGGGCAGTAACATCACACTTTTCAAAACGTGTTTTTCAGCCCGAAATAAACGCGTTTTTTCAGACAACTGAATCTCCTTGTAAAAGCAAGGCTCAGAAGTGCCCACACACTCAGCCCTTAACCCCAGTGTACAGAAAGTGTCAAAACGTGTTTTTCAGCAGAAATAAACATGTTTCTGCAAGTTTGGTCAACCCCATGTAAGTTATGGGGCAGTAACATCACACTTTTCAAAACGTGTTTTTCAGCCCGAAATAAACACGTTTTTTCAGGCAACTGAATCTCCTTGTAACAGCAAGCTTCAGAAGAGCCCACACACTCAGCCCTTAACCCCAGTGTACAGAAAGTGTCAAAACATGTTTTTCAGCAGAAATAAACATGTTTCTGCAAGTTTGGTCAACCCCATGTAAGTTATGGGGCAGTAACATCACACTTTTCAAAACGTGTTTTTCAGCCCGAAATAAACACGTTTTTTCAGGCAACTGAATCTCCTTGTAACAGCAAGCTTCAGAAGAGCCCACACACTCAGCCCTTAACCCCAGTGTACAGAAAGTGTCAAAACATGTTTTTCAGCAGAAATAAACATGTTTCTGCAAGTTTGGTCAACCCCATGTAAGTTATGGGGCAGTAACATCACACTTTTCAAAACGTGTTTTTCAGCCCGAAATAAACACGTTTTTTCAGGCAACTGAATCTCCTTGTAACAGCAAGCTTCAGAAGTGCCCACACACTCAGCCCTTAACCCCAGTGTACAGAAAGTGTCAAAACGTGTTTTTCAGCAGAAATAAACATGTTTCTGCAAGTTTGGTCAACCCCATGTAAGTTATGGGGCAGTAACATCACACTTTTCAAAACGTGTTTTTCAGCCCGAAATAAACGCGTTTTTTCAGGCAACTGAATCTACTTGTAACAGCAAGGCTCAGAAGTGCCCACACACTCAGCCCTTAACCCCAGTGTACAGAAAGTGTCAAAACATGTTTTTCAGCAGAAATAAACAGGTTTCTGCAAGTTTGGTCAACCCCATGTAAGTTATGGGGCAGTAACATCACACTTTTCAAAACGTGTTTTTCAGCCCGAAATAAACACGTTTTTTCAGGCAACTGAATCTCCTTGTAACAGCAAGCTTCAGAAGAGCCCACACACTCAGCCCTTAACCCCAGTGTACAAAAAGTGTCAAAACGTGTTTTTCAGCAGAAATAAACATGTTTCTGCAAGTTTGGTCAACCCCATGTAAGTTATGGGGCAGTAACATCACTCTTTTCAAAACGTGTTTTTCAGCCCGAAATAAACGCGTTTTTTCAGGCAACTGAATCTCCTTGTAACAGCAAGCTTCAGAAGAGCCCACACACTCAGCCCTTAACCCCAGTGTACAGAAAGTGTCAAAACGTGTTTTACAGCAGAAATAAACATGTTTCTGCAAGTTTGGTCAACCCCATGTAAGTTATGGGGCAGTAACATCACACTTTTCAAAACGTGTTTTTCAGCCCGAAATAAACGCGTTTTTTCAGGCAACTGAATCTCCTTGTAACAGCAAGCTTCAGAAGAGCCCACACACTCAGCCCTTAACCCCAGTGTACAGAAAGTGTCAAAACGTGTTTTTCAGCAGAAATAAACATGTTTCTGCAAGTTTGGTCAACCCCAGGTAAGTTATGGGGCAGTAACATCACACTTTTCAAAACGTGTTTTTCAGCCCGAAATAAACGCGTTTTTTCAGGCAACTGAATCTCCTTGTAACAGCAAGGCTCAGAAGTGCCCACACACTCAGCCCTTAACCCCAGTGTACAGAAAGTGTCAAAACATGATTTTCAGCAGAAATAAACATGTTTCTGCAAGTTTGGTCAATCCCATGTAAGTTATGGGGCAGTAACATCACACTTTTCAAAACGTGTTTTTCAGCCCGAAATAAACACGTTTTTTCAGGCAACTGAATCTCCTTGTAACAGCAAGCTTCAGAAGAGCCCACACACTCAGCCCTTAACCCCAGTGTACAGAAAGTGTCAAAACGTGTTTTTCAGCAGAAATAAACATGTTTCTGCAAGTTTGGTCAACCCCATGTAAGTTATGGGGCAGTAACATCACTCTTTTCAAAACGTGTTTTTCAGCCCGAAATAAACGCGTTTTTTCAGGCAACTGAATCTACTTGTAAAAGCAAGGCTCAGAAGTGCCCACACACTCAGCCCTTAACCCCAGTGTACAGAAAGTGTCAAAACATGTTTTTCAGCAGATATAAACATGTTTCTGCAAGTTTGGTCAACCCCATGTAAGTTATGGGGTAGTAACATCACACTTTTCAAAACGTGTTTTTCAGCCCGAAATAAACACGTTTTTTCAGGCAACTGAATCTCCTTGTAACAGCAAGCTTCAGAAGAGCCCACACACTCAGCCCTTAACCCCAGTGTACAGAAAGTGTCAAAACGTGTTTTTCAGCAGAAATAAACATGTTTCTGCAAGTTTGGTCAACCCCATGTAAGTTATGGGGCAGTAACATCACACTTTTCAAAACGTGTTTTTCAGCCCGAAATAAACACGTTTTTTCAGGCAACTGAATCTCCTTGTAACAGCAAGCTTCAGAAGAGCCCACACACTCAGCCCTTAACCCCAGTGTACAGAAAGTGTCAAAACGTGTTTTTCAGCAGAAACAAACATGTTTCTGCAAGTTTGGTCAACCCCATGTAAGTTATGGGGCAGTAACATCACACTTTTCAAAACGTGTTTTTCAGCCCGAAATAAACACGTTTTTTCATGCAACTGAATCTCCTTGTAACAGCAAGCTTCAGAAGAGCCCACACACTCAGCCCTTAACCCCAGTGTACAGAAAGTGTCAAAACGTGTTTTTCAGCAGAAACAAACATGTTTCTGCAAGTTTGGTCAACCCCATGTAAGTTATGGGGCAGTAACATCACACTTTTCAAAACGTGTTTTTCAGCCCGAAATAAACACGTTTTTTCAGGCAACTGAATCTCCTTGTAACAGCAAGCTTCAGAAGAGCCCACACACTCAGCCCTTAACCCCAGTGTACAGAAAGTGTCAAAACGTGTTTTTCAGCAGAAATAAACATGTTTCTGCAAGTTTGGTCAACCCCATGTAAGTTATGGGGCAGTAACATCACACTTTTCAAAACGTGTTTTTCAGCCCGAAATAAACGCGTTTTTTCAGGCAACTGAATCTACTTGTAAAAGCAAGGCTCAGAAGTGCCCACACACTCAGCCCTTAACCCCAGTGTACAGAAAGTGTCAAAACATGTTTTTCAGCAGAAATAAACATGTTTCTGCAAGTTTGGTCAACCCCATGTAAGTTATGGGGCAGTAACATCACACTTTTCAAAACGTGTTTTTCAGCCCGAAATAAACACGTTTTTTCAGGCAACTGAATCTCCTTGTAACAGCAAGCTTCAGAAGAGCCCACACACTCAGCCCTTAACCCCAGTGTACAGAAAGTGTCAAAACGTGTTTTTCAGCAGAAATAAACATGTTTCTGCAAGTTTGGTCAACCCCATGTAAGTTATGGGGCAGTAACATCACACTTTTCAAAACGTGTTTTTCAGCCCGAAATAAACGCGTTTTTTCAGACAACTGAATCTCCTTGTAAAAGCAAGGCTCAGAAGTGCCCACACACTCAGCCCTTAACCCCAGTGTACAGAAAGTGTCAAAACGTGTTTTTCAGCAGAAATAAACATGTTTCTGCAAGTTTGGTCAACCCCATGTAAGTTATGGGGCAGTAACATCACACTTTTCAAAACGTGTTTTTCAGCCCGAAATAAACACGTTTTTTCAGGCAACTGAATCTCCTTGTAACAGCAAGCTTCAGAAGAGCCCACACACTCAGCCCTTAACCCCAGTGTACAGAAAGTGTCAAAACATGTTTTTCAGCAGAAATAAACATGTTTCTGCAAGTTTGGTCAACCCCATGTAAGTTATGGGGCAGTAACATCACACTTTTCAAAACGTGTTTTTCAGCCCGAAATAAACACGTTTTTTCAGGCAACTGAATCTCCTTGTAACAGCAAGCTTCAGAAGAGCCCACACACTCAGCCCTTAACCCCAGTGTACAGAAAGTGTCAAAACATGTTTTTCAGCAGAAATAAACATGTTTCTGCAAGTTTGGTCAACCCCATGTAAGTTATGGGGCAGTAACATCACACTTTTCAAAACGTGTTTTTCAGCCCGAAATAAACACGTTTTTTCAGGCAACTGAATCTCCTTGTAACAGCAAGCTTCAGAAGTGCCCACACACTCAGCCCTTAACCCCAGTGTACAGAAAGTGTCAAAACGTGTTTTTCAGCAGAAATAAACATGTTTCTGCAAGTTTGGTCAACCCCATGTAAGTTATGGGGCAGTAACATCACACTTTTCAAAACGTGTTTTTCAGCCCGAAATAAACGCGTTTTTTCAGGCAACTGAATCTACTTGTAACAGCAAGGCTCAGAAGTGCCCACACACTCAGCCCTTAACCCCAGTGTACAGAAAGTGTCAAAACATGTTTTTCAGCAGAAATAAACAGGTTTCTGCAAGTTTGGTCAACCCCATGTAAGTTATGGGGCAGTAACATCACACTTTTCAAAACGTGTTTTTCAGCCCGAAATAAACGCGTTTTTTCAGACAACTGAATCTCCTTGTAAAAGCAAGGCTCAGAAGTGCCCACACACTCAGCCCTTAACCCCAGTGTACAGAAAGTGTCAAAACGTGTTTTTCAGCAGAAATAAACATGTTTCTGCAAGTTTGGTCAACCCCATGTAAGTTATGGGGCAGTAACATCACACTTTTCAAAACGTGTTTTTCAGCCCGAAATAAACACGTTTTTTCAGGCAACTGAATCTCCTTGTAACAGCAAGCTTCAGAAGAGCCCACACACTCAGCCCTTAACCCCAGTGTACAGAAAGTGTCAAAACATGTTTTTCAGCAGAAATAAACATGTTTCTGCAAGTTTGGTCAACCCCATGTAAGTTATGGGGCAGTAACATCACACTTTTCAAAACGTGTTTTTCAGCCCGAAATAAACACGTTTTTTCAGGCAACTGAATCTCCTTGTAACAGCAAGCTTCAGAAGAGCCCACACACTCAGCCCTTAACCCCAGTGTACAAAAAGTGTCAAAACGTGTTTTTCAGCAGAAATAAACATGTTTCTGCAAGTTTGGTCAACCCCATGTAAGTTATGGGGCAGTAACATCACTCTTTTCAAAACGTGTTTTTCAGCCCGAAATAAACGCGTTTTTTCAGGCAACTGAATCTCCTTGTAACAGCAAGCTTCAGAAGAGCCCACACACTCAGCCCTTAACCCCAGTGTACAGAAAGTGTCAAAACGTGTTTTACAGCAGAAATAAACATGTTTCTGCAAGTTTGGTCAACCCCATGTAAGTTATGGGGCAGTAACATCACACTTTTCAAAACGTGTTTTTCAGCCCGAAATAAACGCGTTTTTTCAGGCAACTGAATCTCCTTGTAACAGCAAGCTTCAGAAGAGCCCACACACTCAGCCCTTAACCCCAGTGTACAGAAAGTGTCAAAACGTGTTTTTCAGCAGAAATAAACATGTTTCTGCAAGTTTGGTCAACCCCAGGTAAGTTATGGGGCAGTAACATCACACTTTTCAAAACGTGTTTTTCAGCCCGAAATAAACGCGTTTTTTCAGGCAACTGAATCTCCTTGTAACAGCAAGGCTCAGAAGTGCCCACACACTCAGCCCTTAACCCCAGTGTACAGAAAGTGTCAAAACATGATTTTCAGCAGAAATAAACATGTTTCTGCAAGTTTGGTCAATCCCATGTAAGTTATGGGGCAGTAACATCACACTTTTCAAAACGTGTTTTTCAGCCCGAAATAAACACGTTTTTTCAGGCAACTGAATCTCCTTGTAACAGCAAGCTTCAGAAGAGCCCACACACTCAGCCCTTAACCCCAGTGTACAGAAAGTGTCAAAACGTGTTTTTCAGCAGAAATAAACATGTTTCTGCAAGTTTGGTCAACCCCATGTAAGTTATGGGGCAGTAACATCACTCTTTTCAAAACGTGTTTTTCAGCCCGAAATAAACGCGTTTTTTCAGGCAACTGAATCTACTTGTAAAAGCAAGGCTCAGAAGTGCCCACACACTCAGCCCTTAACCCCAGTGTACAGAAAGTGTCAAAACATGTTTTTCAGCAGATATAAACATGTTTCTGCAAGTTTGGTCAACCCCATGTAAGTTATGGGGTAGTAACATCACACTTTTCAAAACGTGTTTTTCAGCCCGAAATAAACACGTTTTTTCAGGCAACTGAATCTCCTTGTAACAGCAAGCTTCAGAAGAGCCCACACACTCAGCCCTTAACCCCAGTGTACAGAAAGTGTCAAAACGTGTTTTTCAGCAGAAATAAACATGTTTCTGCAAGTTTGGTCAACCCCATGTAAGTTATGGGGCAGTAACATCACACTTTTCAAAACGTGTTTTTCAGCCCGAAATAAACGCGTTTTTTCAGACAACTGAATCTTCTTGTAACAGCAAGCTTCAGAAGAGCCCACACACTCAGCCCTTAACCCCAGTGTACAGAAAGTGTCAAAACGTGTTTTTCAGCAGAAATAAACATGTTTCTGCAAGTTTGGTCAACCCCATGTAAGTTATGGGGCAGTAACATCACACTTTTCAAAACGTGTTTTTCAGCCCGAAATAAACACGTTTTTTCAGGCAACTGAATCTCCTTGTAACAGCAAGCTTCAGAAGAGCCCACACACTCAGCCCTTAACCCCAGTGTACAGAAAGTGTCAAAACGTGTTTTTCAGCAGAAACAAACATGTTTCTGCAAGTTTGGTCAACCCCATGTAAGTTATGGGGCAGTAACATCACACTTTTCAAAACGTGTTTTTCAGCCCGAAATAAACACGTTTTTTCAGGCAACTGAATCTCCTTGTAACAGCAAGCTTCAGAAGAGCCCACACACTCAGCCCTTAACCCCAGTGTACAGAAAGTGTCAAAACGTGTTTTTCAGCAGAAATAAACATGTTTCTGCAAGTTTGGTCAACCCCATGTAAGTTATGGGGCAGTAACATCACTCTTTTCAAAACGTGTTTTTCAGCCCGAAATAAACGCGTTTTTTCAGGCAACTGAATCTACTTGTAAAAGCAAGGCTCAGAAGTGCCCACACACTCACCCCTTAACCCCAGTGTACAGAAAGTGTCAAAACGTGTTTTTCAGCAGAAATAAACATGTTTCTGCAAGTTTGGTCAACCCCATGTAAGTTATGGGGCAGTAACATCACATTTTTCAAAACGTGTTTTTCAGCCCGAAATAAACGCGTTTTTTCAGACCAACTGAATCTCCTTGTAACAGCAAGGCTCAGAAGAGCCCACACACTCAGCCCTTAACCCCAGTGTACAGAAAGTGTCAAAACGTGTTTTTCAGCAGAAATAAACATGTTTCTGCAAGTTTGGTCAACCCCATGTAAGTTATGGGGCAGTAACATCACACTTTTCAAAACGTGTTTTTCAGCCCGAAATAAACGCGTTTTTTCAGGCAACTGAATCTACTTGTAACAACAAGGCTCAGAAGTGCCCACACACTCAGCCCTTAACCCCAGTGTACAGAAAGTGTCAAAACATGTTTTTCAGCAGAAATAAACATGTTTCTGCAAGTTTGGTCAACCCCATGTAAGTTATGGGGCAGTAACATCACACTTTTCAAAACGTGTTTTTCAGCCCGAAATAAACACGTTTTTTCAGGCAACTGAATCTCCTTGTAACAGCAAGCTTCAGAAGAGCCCACACACTCAGCCCTTAACCCCAGTGTACAGAAAGTGTCAAAACGTGTTTTTCAGCAGAAATAAACATGTTTCTGCAAGTTTGGTCAACCCCATGTAAGTTATGGGGCAGTAACATCACACTTTTCAAAACGTGTTTTTCAGCCCGAAATAAACGCGTTTTTTCAGGCAACTGAATCTACTTGTAAAAGCAAGGCTCAGAAGTGCCCACACACTCAGCCCTTAACCCCAGTGTACAGAAAGTGTCAAAACATGTTTTTCAGCAGAAATAAACATGTTTCTGCAAGTTTGGTCAACCCCATGTAAGTTATGGGGCAGTAACATCACACTTTTCAAAACGTGTTTTTCAGCCCGAAATAAACACGTTTTTTCAGGCAACTGAATCTCCTTGTAACAGCAAGCTTCAGAAGAGCCCACACACTCAGCCCTTAACCCCAGTGTACAGAAAGTGTCAAAACGTGTTTTTCAGCAGAAATAAACATGTTTCTGCAAGTTTGGTCAACCCCATGTAAGTTATGGGGCAGTAACATCACACTTTTCAAAACGTGTTTTTCAGCCCGAAATAAACGCGTTTTTTCAGACAACTGAATCTCCTTGTAAAAGCAAGGCTCAGAAGTGCCCACACACTCAGCCCTTAACCCCAGTGTACAGAAAGTGTCAAAACGTGTTTTTCAGCAGAAATAAACATGTTTCTGCAAGTTTGGTCAACCCCATGTAAGTTATGGGGCAGTAACATCACACTTTTCAAAACGTGTTTTTCAGCCCGAAATAAACACGTTTTTTCAGGCAACTGAATCTCCTTGTAACAGCAAGCTTCAGAAGAGCCCACACACTCAGCCCTTAACCCCAGTGTACAGAAAGTGTCAAAACGTGTTTTTCAGCAGAAATAAACATGTTTCTGCAAGTTTGGTCAACCCCATGTAAGTTATGGGGCAGTAACATCACACTTTTCAAAACGTGTTTTTCAGCCCGAAATAAACGCGTTTTTTCAGACAACTGAATCTCCTTGTAAAAGCAAGGCTCAGAAGTGCCCACACACTCAGCCCTTAACCCCAGTGTACAGAAAGTGTCAAAACGTGTTTTTCAGCAGAAATAAACATGTTTCTGCAAGTTTGGTCAACCCCATGTAAGTTATGGGGCAGTAACATCACACTTTCAAAACGTGTTTTTCAGCCCGAAATAAACGCGTTTTTTCAGGCAACTGAATCTACTTGTAACAACAAGGCTCAGAAGTGCCCACACACTCAGCCCTTAACCCCAGTGTACAGAAAGTGTCAAAACATGTTTTTCAGCAGAAATAAACATGTTTCTGCAAGTTTGGTCAACCCCATGTAGTTATGGGGCAGTAACATCACACTTTTCAAAACGTGTTTTTCAGCCCGAAATAAACACGTTTTTTCAGGCAACTGAATCTCCTTGTAACAGCAAGCTTCAGAAGAGCCCACACACTCAGCCCTTAACCCCAGTGTACAGAAAGTGTCAAAACATGTTTTTCAGCAGAAATAAACATGTTTCTGCAAGTTTGGTCAACCCCATGTAAGTTATGGGGCAGTAACATCACACTTTTCAAAACGTGTTTTTCAGCCCGAAATAAACGCGTTTTTTCAGACAACTGAATCTCCTTGTAACAGCAAGCTTCAGAAGAGCCCACACACTCAGCCCTTAACCCCAGTGTACAGAAAGTGTCAAAACGTGTTTTTCAGCAGAAATAAACATGTTTCTGCAAGTTTGGTCAACCCCATGTAAGTTATGGGGCAGTAACATCACACTTTTCAAAACGTGTTTTTCAGCCCGAAATAAACGCGTTTTTTTCAGACAACTGAATCTCCTTGTAACAGCAAGCTTCAGAAGAGCCCACACACTCAGCCCTTAACCCCAGTGTACAGAAAGTGTCAAACGTGTTTTTTCAGCAGAAATAAACATGTTTCTGCAAGTTTGGTCAACCCCATGTAAGTTATGGGGCAGTAACATCACACTTTTCAAAACGTGTTTTTCAGCCCGAAATAAACGCGTTTTTTCAGGCAACTGAATCTACTTGTAACAGCAAGGCTCAGAAGTGCCCACACACTCAGCCCTTAACCCCAGTGTACAGAAAGTGTCAAAACATGTTTTTCAGCAGAAATAAACAGGTTTCTGCAAGTTTGGTCAACCCCATGTAAGTTATGGGGCAGTAACATCACACTTTTCAAAACGTGTTTTTCAGCCCGAAATAAACGCGTTTTTTCAGACAACTGAATCTCCTTGTAACAGCAAGCTTCAGAAGAGCCCACACACTCAGCCCTTAAACCCAGTGTACAGAAAGTGTCAAAACGTGTTTTTCAGCAGAAATAAACATGTTTCTGCAAGTTTGGTCAACCCCATGTAAGTTATGGGGCAGTAACATCACACTTTTCAAAACGTGTTTTTTCAGCCCGAAATAAACGCGTTTTTTCAGGCAACTGAATCTACTTGTAACAACAAGGCTCAGAAGTGCCCACACACTCAGCCCTTAACCCCAGTGTACAGAAATTGTCAAAACATGTTTTTCAGCAGAAATAAACATGTTTCTGCAAGTTTGGTCAACCCCATGTAAGTTATGGGGCAGTAACATCACACTTTTCAAAACGTGTTTTTCAGGCGAAATAAACACGTTTTTTCAGGCAACTGAATCTCCTTGTAACAGCAAGCTTCAGAAGAGCCCACACACTCAGCCCTTAACCCCAGTGTACAGAAAGTGTCAAAACGTGTTTTTCAGCAGAAATAAAACATGTTTCTGCAAGTTTGGTCAACCCCAGGTAAGTTATGGGGCAGTAACATCACACTTTTCAAAACGTGTTTTTCAGCCCGAAATAAACACGTTTTTTCAGGCAACTGAATCTCCTTGTAACAGCAAGCTTCAGAAGAGCCCACACACTCAGCCCTTAACCCCAGTGTACAGAAAGTGTCAAAACGTGTTTTTTCAGCAGAAATAAACATGTTTCTGCAAGTTTGGTCAACCCCATGTAAGTTATGGGGCAGTAACATCACACTTTTCAAAACGTGTTTTTCAGCCCGAAATAAACACGTTTTTTCAGGCAACTGAATCTCCTTGTAACAGCAAGCTTCAGAAGTGCCCACACACTCAGCCCTTAACCCCAGTGTACAGAAAGTGTCAAAACGTGTTTTTCAGCAGAAATAAACATGTTTCTGCAAGTTTGGTCAACCCCATGTAAGTTATGGGGCAGTAACATCACACTTTTCAAAACGTGTTTTTCAGCCCGAAATAAACGCGTTTTTTCAGGCAACTGAATCTACTTGTAACAGCAAGGCTCAGAAGTGCCCACACACTCAGCCCTTAACCCCAGTGTACAGAAAGTGTCAAAACATGTTTTTCAGCAGAAATAAACAGGTTTCTGCAAGTTTGGTCAACCCCATGTAAGTTATGGGGCAGTAACATCACACTTTTCAAAACGTGTTTTTCAGCCCGAATAAACGCGTTTTTTCAGACAACTGAATCTCCTTGTAAAAGCAAGGCTCAGAAGTGCCCACACACTCAGCCCTTAACCCCAGTGTACAGAAAGTGTCAAAACGTGTTTTTCAGCAGAAATAAACATGTTTCTGCAAGTTTGGTCAACCCCATGTAAGTTATGGGGCAGTAACATCACACTTTTCAAAACGTGTTTTTCAGCCCGAAATAAACACGTTTTTTCAGGCAACTGAATCTCCTTGTAACAGCAAGCTTCAGAAGAGCCCACACACTCAGCCCTTAACCCCAGTGTACAGAAAGTGTCAAAACATGTTTTTCAGCAGAAATAAACATGTTTCTGCAAGTTTGGTCAACCCCATGTAAGTTATGGGGCAGTAACATCACACTTTTCAAAACGTGTTTTTCAGCCCGAAATAAACACGTTTTTTCAGGCAACTGAATCTCCTTGTAACAGCAAGCTTCAGAAGAGCCCACACACTCAGCCCTTAACCCCAGTGTACAGAAAGTGTCAAAACGTGTTTTTCAGCAGAAATAAACATGTTTCTGCAAGTTTGGTCAACCCCATGTAAGTTATGGGGCAGTAACATCACACTTTTCAAAACGTGTTTTTCAGCCCGAAATAAACGCGTTTTTTCAGGCAACTGAATCTACTTGTAACAGCAAGGCTCAGAAGTGCCCACACACTCAGCCCTTAACCCCAGTGTACAGAAAGTGTCAAAACATGTTTTTCAGCAGAAATAAACAGGTTTCTGCAAGTTTGGTCAACCCCATGTAAGTTATGGGGCAGTAACATCACACTTTTCAAAACGTGTTTTTCAGCCCGAAATAAACGCGTTTTTTCAGACAACTGAATCTCCTTGTAACAGCAAGCTTCAGAAGAGCCCACACACTCAGCCCTTAACCCCAGTGTACAGAAAGTGTCAAAACGTGTTTTTCAGCAGAAATAAACATGTTTCTGCAAGTTTGGTCAACCCCATGTAAGTTATGGGGCAGTAACATCACACTTTTCAAACGTGTTTTTCAGCCCGAAATAAACGCGTTTTTTCAGGCAACTGAATCTACTTGTAACAACAAGGCTCAGAAGTGCCCACACACTCAGCCCTTAACCCCAGTGTACAGAAATTGTCAAAACATGTTTTTCAGCAGAAATAAACATGTTTCTGCAAGTTTGGTCAACCCCATGTAAGTTATGGGGCAGTAACATCACACTTTTCAAAACGTGTTTTTCAGGCGAAATAAACACGTTTTTTCAGGCAACTGAATCTCCTTGTAACAGCAAGCTTCAGAAGAGCCCACACACTCAGCCCTTAACCCCAGTGTACAGAAAGTGTCAAAATGTGTTTTTCAGCAGAAATAAACATGTTTCTGCAAGTTTGGTCAACCCCATGTAAGTTATGGGGCAGTAACATCACACTTTTCAAAACGTGTTTTTCAGCCCGAAATAAACACGTTTTTTCAGGCAACTGAATCTCCTTGTAACAGCAAGCTTCAGAAGAGCCACACACTCAGCCCTTAACCCCAGTGTACAGAAAGTGTCAAAACGTGTTTTTCAGCAGAAATAAACATGTTTCTGCAAGTTTGGTCAACCCCATGTAAGTTATGGGGCAGTAACATCACACTTTTCAAAACGTGTTTTTCAGCCCGAAATAAACACGTTTTTTCAGGCAACTGAATCTCCTTGTAACAGCAAGCTTCAGAAGTGCCCACACACTCAGCCCTTAACCCCAGTGTACAGAAAGTGTCAAAACGTGTTTTTCAGCAGAAATAAACATGTTTCTGCAAGTTTGGTCAACCCCATGTAAGTTATGGGGCAGTAACATCACACTTTTCAAAACGTGTTTTTCAGCCCGAAATAAACGCGTTTTTTCAGGCAACTGAATCTACTTGTAACAGCAAGGCTCAGAAGTGCCCACACACTCAGCCCTTAACCCCAGTGTACAGAAAGTGTCAAAACATGATTTTCAGCAGAAATAAACATGTTTCTGCAAGTTTGGTCAACCCCATGTAAGTTATGGGGCAGTAACATCACACTTTTCAAAACGTGTTTTTCAGCCCGAAATAAACACGTTTTTTTCAGGCAACTGAATCTCCTTGTAACAGCAAGCTTCAGAAGAGCCCACACACTCAGCCCTTAACCCCAGTGTACAGAAAGTGTCAAAACGTGTTTTTCAGCAGAAATAAACATGTTTCTGCAAGTTTGGTCAACCCCATGTAAGTTATGGGGCAGTAACATCACTCTTTTCAAAACGTGTTTTTCAGCCCGAAATAAACGCGTTTTTTCAGGCAACTGAATCTACTTGTAAAAGCAAGGCTCAGAAGTGCCCACACACTCACCCCTTAACCCCAGTGTACAGAAAGTGTCAAAACGTGTTTTTCAGCAGAAATAAACATGTTTCTGCAAGTTTGGTCAACCCCATGTAAGCTATGGGGCAGTAACATCACATTTTTCAAAACGTGTTTTTCAGCCCGAAATAAACGCGTTTTTTCAGACAACTGAATCTCCTTGTAACAGCAAGGCTCAGAAGAGCCCACACACTCAGCCCTTAACCCCAGTGTACAGAAAGTGTCAAAACGTGTTTTTCAGCAGAAATAAACATGTTTCTGCAAGTTTGGTCAACCCCATGTAAGTTATGGGGCAGTAACATCACACTTTTCAAAACGTGTTTTTCAGCCCGAAATAAACGCGTTTTTTCAGGCAACTGAATCTACTTGTAACAACAAGGCTCAGAAGTGCCCACACACTCAGCCCTTAACCCCAGTGTACAGAAAGTGTCAAAACGTGTTTTCAGCAGAAATAAACATGTTTCTGCAAGTTTGGTCAACCCCATGTAAGTTATGGGGCAGTAACATCACACTTTTCAAAACGTGTTTTTCAGCCCGAAATAAACGCGTTTTTTCAGGCAACTGAATCTACTTGTAAAAGCAAGGCTCAGAAGTGCCCACACACTCAGCCCTTAACCCCAGTGTACAGAAAGTGTCAAAACATGTTTTTGAGCAGAAATAAACATGTTTCTGCAAGTTTGGTCAACCCCATGTAAGTTATGGGGCAGTAACATCACACTTTTCAAAACGTGTTTTTCAGCCCGAAATAAACACGTTTTTTCAGGCAACTGAATCTCCTTGTAACAGCAAGCTTCAGAAGAGCCCACACACTCAGCCCTTAACCCCAGTGTACAGAAAGTGTCAAAACGTGTTTTTCAGCAGAAATAAACATGTTTCTGCAAGTTTGGTCAACCCCATGTAAGTTATGGGGCAGTAACATCACACTTTTCAAAACGTGTTTTTCAGCCCGAAATAAACGCGTTTTTTCAGACAACTGAATCTCCTTGTAAAAGCAAGGCTCAGAAGTGCCCACACACTCAGCCCTTAACCCCAGTGTACAGAAAGTGTCAAAACGTGTTTTTCAGCAGAAATAAACATGTTTCTGCAAGTTTGGTCAACCCCATGTAAGTTATGGGGCAGTAACATCACACTTTTCAAAACGTGTTTTTCAGCCCGAAATAAACACGTTTTTTCAGGCAACTGAATCTCCTTGTAACAGCAAGCTTCAGAAGAGCCCACACACTCAGCCCTTAACCCCAGTGTACAGAAAGTGTCAAAACGTGTTTTTCAGCAGAAATAAACATGTTTCTGCAAGTTTGGTCAACCCCATGTAAGTTATGGGGCAGTAACATCACACTTTTCAAAACGTGTTTTTCAGCCCGAAATAAACGCGTTTTTTCAGACAACTGAATCTCCTTGTAAAAGCAAGGCTCAGAAGTGCCCACACACTCAGCCCTTAACCCCAGTGTACAGAAAGTGTCAAAACGTGTTTTTCAGCAGAAATAAACATGTTTCTGCAAGTTTGGTCAACCCCATGTAAGTTATGGGGCAGTAACATCACACTTTTCAAAACGTGATTTTCAGCCCGAAATAAACACGTTTTTTCAGGCAACTGAATCTCCTTGTAACAGCAAGCTTCAGAAGAGCCCACACACTCAGCCCTTAACCCCAGCGTACAGAAAGTGTCAAAACATGTTTTTCAGCAGAAATAAACATGTTTCTGCAAGTTTGGTCAACCCCATGTAAGTTATGGGGCAGTAACATCACACTTTTCAAAACGTGTTTTTCAGCCCGAAATAAACACGTTTTTTCAGGCAACTGAATCTCCTTGTAACAGCAAGCTTCAGAAGTGCCCACACACTCAGCCCTTAACCCCAGTGTACAGAAAGTGTCAAAACGTGTTTTTCAGCAGAAATAAACATGTTTCTGCAAGTTTGGTCAACCCCATGTAAGTTATGGGGCAGTAACATCACACTTTTCAAAACGTGTTTTTCAGGCGAAATAAACACGTTTTTTCAGGCAACTGAATCTCCTTGTAACAGCAAGCTTCAGAAGAGCCCACACACTCAGCCCTTAACCCCAGTGTACAGAAATTGTCAAAACATGTTTTTCAGCAGAAATAAACATGTTTCTGCAAGTTTGGTCAACCCCAGGTAAGTTATGGGGCAGTAACATCACACTTTTCAAAACGTGTTTTTCAGCCCGAAATAAACGCGTTTTTTCAGGCAACTGAATCTCCTTGTAACAGCAAGGCTCAGAAGTGCCCACACACTCAGCCCTTAACCCCAGTGTACAGAAAGTGTCAAAACGTGTTTTTCAGCAGAAATAAACATGTTTCTGCAAGTTTGGTCAACCCCATGTAAGTTATGGGGCAGTAACATCACTCTTTTCAAAACGTGTTTTTCAGCCCGAAATAAACGCGTTTTTTCAGGCAACTGAATCTACTTGTAAAAGCAAGGCTCAGAAGTGCCCACACACTCAGCCCTTAACCCCAGTGTACAGAAAGTGTCAAAACGTGTTTTTCAGCAGAAATAAACATGTTTCTGCAAGTTTGGTCAACCCCATGTAAGTTATGGGGCAGTAACATCACATTTTTCAAAACGTGTTTTTCAGCCCGAAATAAACGCGTTTTTTCAGACAACTGAATCTCCTTGTAACAGCAAGGCTCAGAAGAGCCCACACACTCAGCCCTTAACCCCAGTGTACAGAAAGTGTCAAAACGTGTTTTTCAGCAGAAATAAACATGTTTCTGCAAGTTTGGTCAACCCCATGTAAGTTATGGGGCAGTAACATCACATTTTTCAAAACGTGTTTTTCAGCCCGAAATAAACGCGTTTTTTCAGACAACTGAATCTCCTTGTAACAGCAAGGCTCAGAAGAGCCCACACACTCAGCCCTTAACCCCAGTGTACAGAAAGTGTCAAAACGTGTTTTTCAGCAGAAATAAACATGTTTCTGCAAGTTTGGTCAACCCCATGTAAGTTATGGGGCAGTAACATCACACTTTTCAAAACGTGTTTTTCAGCCCGAAATAAACGCGTTTTTTCAGGCAACTGAATCTACTTGTAACAACAAGGCTCAGAAGTGCCCACACACTCAGCCCTTAACCCCAGTGTACAGAAAGTGTCAAAACATGTTTTTCAGCAGAAATAAACATGTTTCTGCAAGTTTGGTCAACCCCATGTAAGTTATGGGGCAGTAACATCACACTTTTCAAAACGTGTTTTTCAGCCCGAAATAAACACGTTTTTTCAGGCAACTGAATCTCCTTGTAACAGCAAGCTTCAGAAGAGCCCACACACTCAGCCCTTAACCCCAGTGTACAGAAAGTGTCAAAACATGTTTTTCAGCAGAAATAAACATGTTTCTGCAAGTGTTGTCAACCCCATGTAAGTTATGGGGCAGTAACATCACACTTTTCAAAACGTGTTTTTCAGCCCGAAATAAACACGTTTTTTCAGGCAACTGAATCTCCTTGTAACAGCAAGCTTCAGAAGTGCCCACACACTCAGCCCTTAACCCCAGTGTACAGAAAGTGTCAAAACGTGTTTTTCAGCAGAAATAAACATGTTTCTGCAAGTTTGGTCAACCCCATGTAAGTTATGGGGCAGTAACATCACACTTTTCAAAACGTGTTTTTCAGCCCGAAATAAACGCGTTTTTTCAGACAACTGAATCTCCTTGTAACAGCAAGCTTCAGAAGAGCCCACACACTCAGCCCTTAACCCCAGTGTACAGAAAGTGTCAAAACGTGTTTTTCAGCAGAAATAAACATGTTTCTGCAAGTTTGGTCAACCCCATGTAAGTTATGGGGCAGTAACATCACACTTTTCAAAACGTGTTTTTCAGCCCGAAATAAACGCGTTTTTTCAGGCAACTGAATCTACTTGTAACAGCAAGGCTCAGAAGTGCCCACACACTCAGCCCTTAACCCCAGTGTACAGAAAGTGTCAAAACATGTTTTTCAGCAGAAATAAACATGTTTCTGCAAGTTTGGTCAACCCCATGTAAGTTATGGGGCAGTAACATCACACTTTTCAAAACGTGTTTTTCAGCCCGAAATAAACGCGTTTTTTCAGACAACTGAATCTCCTTCTAACAGCAAGCTTCAGAAGAGCCCACACACTCAGCCCTTAACCCCAGTGTACAGAAAGTGTCAAAACGTGTTTTTCAGCAGAAATAAACATGTTTCTGCAAGTTTGGTCAACCCCATGTAAGTTATGGGGCAGTAACATCACACTTTTCAAAACGTGTTTTTCAGCCCGAAATAAACGCGTTTTTTCAGGCAACTGAATCTCCTTGTAACAGCAAGCTTCAGAAGAGCCCACACACTCAGCCCTTAACCCCAGTGTACAGAAAGTGTCAAAACGTGTTTTTCAGCAGAAATAAACATGTTTCTGCAAGTTTGGTCAACCCCATGTAAGTTATGGGGCAGTAACATCACTCTTTTCAAAACGTGTTTTTCAGCCCGAAATAAACGCGTTTTTTCAGGCAACTGAATCTACTTGTAAAAGCAAGGCTCAGAAGTGCCCACACACTCAGCCCTTAACCCCAGTGTACAGAAAGTGTCAAAACATGTTTTTCAGCAGAAATAAACATGTTTCTGCAAGTTTGGTCAACCCCAGGTAAGTTATGGGGCAGTAACATCACACTTTTCAAAACGTGTTTTTCAGCCCGAAATAAACGCGTTTTTTCAGGCAACTGAATCTCCTTGTAACAGCAAGGCTCAGAAGTGCCCACACACTCAGCCCTTAACCCCAGTGTACAGAAAGTGTCAAAACATGATTTTCAGCAGAAATAAACATGTTTCTGCAAGTTTGGTCAACCCCATGTAAGTTATGGGGCAGTAACATCACACTTTTCAAAACGTGTTTTTCAGCCCGAAATAAACACGTTTTTTCAGGCAACTGAATCTCCTTGTAACAGCAAGCTTCAGAAGAGCCCACACACTCAGCCCTTAACCCCAGTGTACAGAAAGTGTCAAAACGTGTTTTTCAGCAGAAATAAACATGTTTCTGCAAGTTTGGTCAACCCCATGTAAGTTATGGGGCAGTAACATCACTCTTTTCAAAACGTGTTTTTCAGCCCGAAATAAACGCGTTTTTTCAGGCAACTGAATCTACTTGTAAAAGCAAGGCTCAGAAGTGCCCACACACTCAGCCCTTAACCCCAGTGTACAGAAAGTGTCAAAACATGTTTTTCAGCAGAAATAAACATGTTTCTGCAAGTTTGGTCAACCCCATGTAAGTTATGGGGCAGTAACATCACACTTTTCAAAACGTGTTTTTCAGCCCGAAATAAACACGTTTTTTCAGGCAACTGAATCTCCTTGTAACAGCAAGCTTCAGAAGAGCCCACACACTCAGCCCTTAACCCCAGTGTACAGAAAGTGTCAAAACGTGTTTTTCAGCAGAAATAAACATGTTTCTGCAAGTTTGGTCAACCCCATGTAAGTTATGGGGCAGTAACATCACACTTTTCAAAACGTGTTTTTCAGCCCGAAATAAACGCGTTTTTTCAGGCAACTGAATCTCCTTGTAACAGCAAGCTTCAGAAGAGCCCACACACTCAGCCCTTAACCCCAGTGTACAGAAAGTGTCAAAACGTGTTTTTCAGCAGAAATAAACATGTTTCTGCAAGTTTGGTCAACCCCATGTAAGTTATGGGGCAGTAACATCACTCTTTTCAAAACGTGTTTTTCAGCCCGAAATAAACGCGTTTTTTCAGGCAACTGAATCTACTTGTAAAAGCAAGGCTCAGAAGTGCCCACACACTCACCCCTTAACCCCAGTGTACAGAAAGTGTCAAAACGTGTTTTTCAGCAGAAATAAACATGTTTCTGCAAGTTTGGTCAACCCCATGTAAGCTATGGGGCAGTAACATCACATTTTTCAAAACGTGTTTTTCAGCCCGAAATAAACGCGTTTTTTCAGACAACTGAATCTCCTTGTAACAGCAAGGCTCAGAAGAGCCCACACACTCAGCCCTTAACCCCAGTGTACAGAAAGTGTCAAAACGTGTTTTTCAGCAGAAATAAACATGTTTCTGCAAGTTTGGTCAACCCCATGTAAGTTATGGGGCAGTAACATCACACTTTTCAAAACGTGTTTTTCAGCCCGAAATAAACGCGTTTTTTCAGGCAACTGAATCTACTTGTAACAACAAGGCTCAGAAGTGCCCACACACTCAGCCCTTAACCCCAGTGTACAGAAAGTGTCAAAACGTGTTTTTCAGCAGAAATAAACATGTTTCTGCAAGTTTGGTCAACCCCATGTAAGTTATGGGGCAGTAACATCACACTTTTCAAAACGTGTTTTTCAGCCCGAAATAAACGCGTTTTTTCAGGCAACTGAATCTACTTGTAAAAGCAAGGCTCAGAAGTGCCCACACACTCAGCCCTTAACCCCAGTGTACAGAAAGTGTCAAAACATGTTTTTGAGCAGAAATAAACATGTTTCTGCAAGTTTGGTCAACCCCATGTAAGTTATGGGGCAGTAACATCACACTTTTCAAAACGTGTTTTTCAGCCCGAAATAAACACGTTTTTTCAGGCAACTGAATCTCCTTGTAACAGCAAGCTTCAGAAGAGCCCACACACTCAGCCCTTAACCCCAGTGTACAGAAAGTGTCAAAACGTGTTTTTCAGCAGAAATAAACATGTTTCTGCAAGTTTGGTCAACCCCATGTAAGTTATGGGGCAGTAACATCACACTTTTCAAAACGTGTTTTTCAGCCCGAAATAAACGCGTTTTTTCAGGCAACTGAATCTCCTTGTAACAGCAAGCTTCAGAAGAGCCCACACACTCAGCCCTTAACCCCAGTGTACAGAAAGTGTCAAAACGTGTTTTTCAGCAGAAATAAACATGTTTCTGCAAGTTTGGTCAACCCCATGTAAGTTATGGGGCAGTAACATCACTCTTTTCAAAACGTGTTTTTCAGCCCGAAATAAACGCGTTTTTTCAGGCAACTGAATCTACTTGTAAAAGCAAGGCTCAGAAGTGCCCACACACTCACCCCTTAACCCCAGTGTACAGAAAGTGTCAAAACGTGTTTTTCAGCAGAAATAAACATGTTTCTGCAAGTTTGGTCAACCCCATGTAAGCTATGGGGCAGTAACATCACATTTTTCAAAACGTGTTTTTCAGCCCGAAATAAACGCGTTTTTTCAGACAACTGAATCTCCTTGTAACAGCAAGGCTCAGAAGAGCCCACACACTCAGCCCTTAACCCCAGTGTACAGAAAGTGTCAAAACGTGTTTTTCAGCAGAAATAAACATGTTTCTGCAAGTTTGGTCAACCCCATGTAAGTTATGGGGCAGTAACATCACACTTTTCAAAACGTGTTTTTCAGCCCGAAATAAACGCGTTTTTTCAGGCAACTGAATCTACTTGTAACAACAAGGCTCAGAAGTGCCCACACACTCAGCCCTTAACCCCAGTGTACAGAAAGTGTCAAAACGTGTTTTTCAGCAGAAATAAACATGTTTCTGCAAGTTTGGTCAACCCCATGTAAGTTATGGGGCAGTAACATCACACTTTTCAAAACGTGTTTTTCAGCCCGAAATAAACGCGTTTTTTCAGGCAACTGAATCTACTTGTAAAAGCAAGGCTCAGAAGTGCCCACACACTCAGCCCTTAACCCCAGTGTACAGAAAGTGTCAAAACATGTTTTTGAGCAGAAATAAACATGTTTCTGCAAGTTTGGTCAACCCCATGTAAGTTATGGGGCAGTAACATCACACTTTTCAAAACGTGTTTTTCAGCCCGAAATAAACACGTTTTTTCAGGCAACTGAATCTCCTTGTAACAGCAAGCTTCAGAAGAGCCCACACACTCAGCCCTTAACCCCAGTGTACAGAAAGTGTCAAAACGTGTTTTTCAGCAGAAATAAACATGTTTCTGCAAGTTTGGTCAACCCCATGTAAGTTATGGGGCAGTAACATCACACTTTTCAAAACGTGTTTTTCAGCCCGAAATAAACGCGTTTTTTCAGACAACTGAATCTCCTTGTAAAAGCAAGGCTCAGAAGTGCCCACACACTCAGCCCTTAACCCCAGTGTACAGAAAGTGTCAAAACGTGTTTTTCAGCAGAAATAAACATGTTTCTGCAAGTTTGGTCAACCCCATGTAAGTTATGGGGCAGTAACATCACACTTTTCAAAACGTGTTTTTCAGCCCGAAATAAACACGTTTTTTCAGGCAACTGAATCTCCTTGTAACAGCAAGCTTCAGAAGAGCCCACACACTCAGCCCTTAACCCCAGTGTACAGAAAGTGTCAAAACGTGTTTTTCAGCAGAAATAAACATGTTTCTGCAAGTTTGGTCAACCCCATGTAAGTTATGGGGCAGTAACATCACACTTTTCAAAACGTGTTTTTCAGCCCGAAATAAACGCGTTTTTTCAGACAACTGAATCTCCTTGTAAAAGCAAGGCTCAGAAGTGCCCACACACTCAGCCCTTAACCCCAGTGTACAGAAAGTGTCAAAACGTGTTTTTCAGCAGAAATAAACATGTTTCTGCAAGTTTGGTCAACCCCATGTAAGTTATGGGGCAGTAACATCACACTTTTCAAAACGTGATTTTCAGCCCGAAATAAACACGTTTTTTCAGGCAACTGAATCTCCTTGTAACAGCAAGCTTCAGAAGAGCCCACACACTCAGCCCTTAACCCCAGCGTACAGAAAGTGTCAAAACATGTTTTTCAGCAGAAATAAACATGTTTCTGCAAGTTTGGTCAACCCCAGGTAAGTTATGGGGCAGTAACATCACACTTTTCAAAACGTGTTTTTCAGCCCGAAATAAACGCGTTTTTTCAGGCAACTGAATCTCCTTGTAACAGCAAGGCTCAGAAGTGCCCACACACTCAGCCCTTAACCCCAGTGTACAGAAAGTGTCAAAACGTGTTTTTCAGCAGAAATAAACATGTTTCTGCAAGTTTGGTCAACCCCATGTAAGTTATGGGGCAGTAACATCACTCTTTTCAAAACGTGTTTTTCAGCCCGAAATAAACGCGTTTTTTCAGGCAACTGAATCTACTTGTAAAAGCAAGGCTCAGAAGTGCCCACACACTCAGCCCTTAACCCCAGTGTACAGAAAGTGTCAAAACGTGTTTTTCAGCAGAAATAAACATGTTTCTGCAAGTTTGGTCAACCCCATGTAAGTTATGGGGCAGTAACATCACATTTTTCAAAACGTGTTTTTCAGCCCGAAATAAACGCGTTTTTTCAGACAACTGAATCTCCTTGTAACAGCAAGGCTCAGAAGAGCCCACACACTCAGCCCTTAACCCCAGTGTACAGAAAGTGTCAAAACGTGTTTTTCAGCAGAAATAAACATGTTTCTGCAAGTTTGGTCAACCCCATGTAAGTTATGGGGCAGTAACATCACATTTTTCAAAACGTGTTTTTCAGCCCGAAATAAACGCGTTTTTTCAGACAACTGAATCTCCTTGTAACAGCAAGGCTCAGAAGAGCCCACACACTCAGCCCTTAACCCCAGTGTACAGAAAGTGTCAAAACGTGTTTTTCAGCAGAAATAAACATGTTTCTGCAAGTTTGGTCAACCCCATGTAAGTTATGGGGCAGTAACATCACACTTTTCAAAACGTGTTTTTCAGCCCGAAATAAACGCGTTTTTTCAGGCAACTGAATCTACTTGTAACAACAAGGCTCAGAAGTGCCCACACACTCAGCCCTTAACCCCAGTGTACAGAAAGTGTCAAAACATGTTTTTCAGCAGAAATAAACATGTTTCTGCAAGTTTGGTCAACCCCATGTAAGTTATGGGGCAGTAACATCACACTTTTCAAAACGTGTTTTTCAGCCCGAAATAAACACGTTTTTTCAGGCAACTGAATCTCCTTGTAACAGCAAGCTTCAGAAGAGCCCACACACTCAGCCCTTAACCCCAGTGTACAGAAAGTGTCAAAACATGTTTTTCAGCAGAAATAAACATGTTTCTGCAAGTGTTGTCAACCCCATGTAAGTTATGGTGCAGTAACATCACACTTTTCAAAACGTGTTTTTCAGCCCGAAATAAACACGTTTTTTCAGGCAACTGAATCTCCTTGTAACAGCAAGCTTCAGAAGTGCCCACACACTCAGCCCTTAACCCCAGTGTACAGAAAGTGTCAAAACGTGTTTTTCAGCAGAAATAAACATGTTTCTGCAAGTTTGGTCAACCCCATGTAAGTTATGGGGCAGTAACATCACACTTTTCAAAACGTGTTTTTCAGCCCGAAATAAACGCGTTTTTTCAGACAACTGAATCTCCTTGTAACAGCAAGCTTCAGAAGAGCCCACACACTCAGCCCTTAACCCCAGTGTACAGAAAGTGTCAAAACGTGTTTTTCAGCAGAAATAAACATGTTTCTGCAAGTTTGGTCAACCCCATGTAAGTTATGGGGCAGTAACATCACACTTTTCAAAACGTGTTTTTCAGCCCGAAATAAACGCGTTTTTTCAGGCAACTGAATCTACTTGTAACAACAAGGCTCAGAAGTGCCCACACACTCAGCCCTTAACCCCAGTGTACAGAAAGTGTCAAAACATGTTTTTCAGCAGAAATAAACATGTTTCTGCAAGTTTGGTCAACCCCATGTAAGTTATGGGGCAGTAACATCACACTTTTCAAAACGTGTTTTTCAGCCCGAAATAAACGCGTTTTTTCAGACAACTGAATCTCCTTGTAAAAGCAAGGCTCAGAAGTGCCCACACACTCAGCCCTTAACCCCAGTGTACAGAAAGTGTCAAAACGTGTTTTTCAGCAGAAATAAACATGTTTCTGCAAGTTTGGTCAACCCCATGTAAGTTATGGGGCAGTAACATCACACTTTTCAAAACGTGTTTTTCAGCCCGAAATAAACACGTTTTTTCAGGCAACTGAATCTCCTTGTAACAGCAAGCTTCAGAAGAGCCCACACACTCAGCCCTTAACCCCAGTGTACAGAAAGTGTCAAAACGTGTTTTTCAGCAGAAATAAACATGTTTCTGCAAGTTTGGTCAACCCCATGTAAGTTATGGGGCAGTAACATCACACTTTTCAAAACGTGTTTTTCAGCCCGAAATAAACGCGTTTTTTCAGACAACTGAATCTCCTTGTAAAAGCAAGGCTCAGAAGTGCCCACACACTCAGCCCTTAACCCCAGTGTACAGAAAGTGTCAAAACGTGTTTTTCAGCAGAAATAAACATGTTTCTGCAAGTTTGGTCAACCCCATGTAAGTTATGGGGCAGTAACATCACTCTTTTCAAAACGTGATTTTCAGCCCGAAATAAACACGTTTTTTCAGGCAACTGAATCTCCTTGTAACAGCAAGCTTCAGAAGAGCCCACACACTCAGCCCTTAACCCCAGCGTACAGAAAGTGTCAAAACATGTTTTTCAGCAGAAATAAACATGTTTCTGCAAGTTTGGTCAACCCCATGTAAGTTATGGGGCAGTAACATCACACTTTTCAAAACGTGTTTTTCAGCCCGAAATAAACACGTTTTTTCAGGCAACTGAATCTCCTTGTAACAGCAAGCTTCAGAAGTGCCCACACACTCAGCCCTTAACCCCAGTGTACAGAAAGTGTCAAAACGTGTTTTTCAGCAGAAATAAACATGTTTCTGCAAGTTTGGTCAACCCCATGTAAGTTATGGGGCAGTAACATCACACTTTTCAAAACGTGTTTTTCAGGCGAAATAAACACGTTTTTTCAGGCAACTGAATCTCCTTGTAACAGCAAGCTTCAGAAGAGCCCACACACTCAGCCCTTAACCCCAGTGTACAGAAATTGTCAAAACATGTTTTTCAGCAGAAATAAACATGTTTCTGCAAGTTTGGTCAACCCCAGGTAAGTTATGGGGCAGTAACATCACACTTTTCAAAACGTGTTTTTCAGCCCGAAATAAACGCGTTTTTTCAGGCAACTGAATCTCCTTGTAACAGCAAGGCTCAGAAGTGCCCACACACTCAGCCCTTAACCCCAGTGTACAGAAAGTGTCAAAACGTGTTTTTCAGCAGAAATAAACATGTTTCTGCAAGTTTGGTCAACCCCATGTAAGTTATGGGGCAGTAACATCACTCTTTTCAAAACGTGTTTTTCAGCCCGAAATAAACGCGTTTTTTCAGGCAACTGAATCTACTTGTAAAAGCAAGGCTCAGAAGTGCCCACACACTCAGCCCTTAACCCCAGTGTACAGAAAGTGTCAAAACGTGTTTTTCAGCAGAAATAAACATGTTTCTGCAAGTTTGGTCAACCCCATGTAAGTTATGGGGCAGTAACATCACATTTTTCAAAACGTGTTTTTCAGCCCGAAATAAACGCGTTTTTTCAGACAACTGAATCTCCTTGTAACAGCAAGGCTCAGAAGAGCCCACACACTCAGCCCTTAACCCCAGTGTACAGAAAGTGTCAAAACGTGTTTTTCAGCAGAAATAAACATGTTTCTGCAAGTTTGGTCAACCCCATGTAAGTTATGGGGCAGTAACATCACATTTTTCAAAACGTGTTTTTCAGCCCGAAATAAACGCGTTTTTTCAGACAACTGAATCTCCTTGTAACAGCAAGGCTCAGAAGAGCCCACACACTCAGCCCTTAACCCCAGTGTACAGAAAGTGTCAAAACGTGTTTTTCAGCAGAAATAAACATGTTTCTGCAAGTTTGGTCAACCCCATGTAAGTTATGGGGCAGTAACATCACACTTTTCAAAACGTGTTTTTCAGCCCGAAATAAACGCGTTTTTTCAGGCAACTGAATCTACTTGTAACAACAAGGCTCAGAAGTGCCCACACACTCAGCCCTTAACCCCAGTGTACAGAAAGTGTCAAAACATGTTTTTCAGCAGAAATAAACATGTTTCTGCAAGTTTGGTCAACCCCATGTAAGTTATGGGGCAGTAACATCACACTTTTCAAAACGTGTTTTTCAGCCCGAAATAAACACGTTTTTTCAGGCAACTGAATCTCCTTGTAACAGCAAGCTTCAGAAGAGCCCACACACTCAGCCCTTAACCCCAGTGTACAGAAAGTGTCAAAACATGTTTTTCAGCAGAAATAAACATGTTTCTGCAAGTGTTGTCAACCCCATGTAAGTTATGGTGCAGTAACATCACACTTTTCAAAACGTGTTTTTCAGCCCGAAATAAACACGTTTTTTCAGGCAACTGAATCTCCTTGTAACAGCAAGCTTCAGAAGTGCCCACACACTCAGCCCTTAACCCCAGTGTACAGAAAGTGTCAAAACGTGTTTTTCAGCAGAAATAAACATGTTTCTGCAAGTTTGGTCAACCCCATGTAAGTTATGGGGCAGTAACATCACACTTTTCAAAACGTGTTTTTCAGCCCGAAATAAACGCGTTTTTTCAGACAACTGAATCTCCTTGTAACAGCAAGCTTCAGAAGAGCCCACACACTCAGCCCTTAACCCCAGTGTACAGAAAGTGTCAAAACGTGTTTTTCAGCAGAAATAAACATGTTTCTGCAAGTTTGGTCAACCCCATGTAAGTTATGGGGCAGTAACATCACACTTTTCAAAACGTGTTTTTCAGCCCGAAATAAACGCGTTTTTTCAGGCAACTGAATCTACTTGTAACAGCAAGGCTCAGAAGTGCCCACACACTCAGCCCTTAACCCCAGTGTACAGAAAGTGTCAAAACATGTTTTTCAGCAGAAATAAACATGTTTCTGCAAGTTTGGTCAACCCCATGTAAGTTATGGGGCAGTAACATCACACTTTTCAAAACGTGTTTTTCAGCCCGAAATAAACGCGTTTTTTCAGACAACTGAATCTCCTTGTAACAGCAAGCTTCAGAAGAGCCCACACACTCAGCCCTTAACCCCAGTGTACAGAAAGTGTCAAAACGTGTTTTTCAGCAGAAATAAACATGTTTCTGCAAGTTTGGTCAACCCCATGTAACTTATGGGGCAGTAACATCACACTTTTCAAAACGTGTTTTTCAGCCCGAAATAAACGCGTTTTTTCAGACAACTGAATCTCCTTGTAACAGCAAGCTTCAGAAGAGCCCACACACTCAGCCCTTAACCCCAGTGTACAGAAATTGTCAAAACATGTTTTTCAGCAGAAATAAACATGTTTCTGCAAGTTTGGTCAACCCCATGTAAGTTATGGGGCAGTAACATCACACTTTTCAAAACGTGTTTTTCAGCCCGAAATAAACGCGTTTTTTCAGGCAACTGAATCTACTTGTAACAGCAAGGCTCAGAAGTGCCCACACACTCAGCCCTTAACCCCAGTGTACAGAAAGTGTCAAAACATGTTTTTCAGCAGAAATAAACATGTTTCTGCAAGTTTGGTCAACCCCATGTAAGTTATGGGGCAGTAACATCACACTTTTCAAAACGTGTTTTTCAGCCCGAAATAAACGCGTTTTTTCAGACAACTGAATCTCCTTCTAACAGCAAGCTTCAGAAGAGCCCACACACTCAGCCCTTAACCCCAGTGTACAGAAAGTGTCAAAACGTGTTTTTCAGCAGAAATAAACATGTTTCTGCAAGTTTGGTCAACCCCATGTAAGTTATGGGGCAGTAACATCACACTTTTCAAAACGTGTTTTTCAGCCCGAAATAAACGCGTTTTTTCAGGCAACTGAATCTCCTTGTAACAGCAAGCTTCAGAAGAGCCCACACACTCAGCCCTTAACCCCAGTGTACAGAAAGTGTCAAAACGTGTTTTTCAGCAGAAATAAACATGTTTCTGCAAGTTTGGTCAACCCCATGTAAGTTATGGGGCAGTAACATCACTCTTTTCAAAACGTGTTTTTCAGCCCGAAATAAACGCGTTTTTTCAGGCAACTGAATCTACTTGTAAAAGCAAGGCTCAGAAGTGCCCACACACTCAGCCCTTAACCCCAGTGTACAGAAAGTGTCAAAACATGTTTTTCAGCAGAAATAAACATGTTTCTGCAAGTTTGGTCAACCCCAGGTAAGTTATGGGGCAGTAACATCACACTTTTCAAAACGTGTTTTTCAGCCCGAAATAAACGCGTTTTTTCAGGCAACTGAATCTCCTTGTAACAGCAAGGCTCAGAAGTGCCCACACACTCAGCCCTTAACCCCAGTGTACAGAAAGTGTCAAAACATGATTTTCAGCAGAAATAAACATGTTTCTGCAAGTTTGGTCAACCCCATGTAAGTTATGGGGCAGTAACATCACACTTTTCAAAACGTGTTTTTCAGCCCGAAATAAACACGTTTTTCACGTTTTTTCAGGCAACTGAATCTCCTGTAAACAGCAAGCTTCAGAAGAGCCCACACACTCAGCCCTTAACCCCAGTGTACAGAAAGTGTCAAAACGTGTTTTTCAGCAGAAATAAACATGTTTTCTGCAAGTTTGGTCAACCCCTGTAAGTTATGGGGCAGTAACATCACTCTTTTCAAAACGTGTTTTCAGCCCGAAATAAACGCGTTTTTTCAGGCAACTGAATCTACTTGTAAAAGCAAGGCTCAGAAGTGCCCACACACTCAGCCCTTAACCCCAGTGTACAGAAAGTGTCAAAACATGTTTTTCAGCAGAAATAAACATGTTTCTGCAAGTTTGGTCAACCCCATGTAAGTTATGGGGCAGTAACATCACACTTTTCAAAACGTGTTTTTCAGCCCGAAATAAACACGTTTTTTCAGGCAACTGAATCTCCTTGTAACAGCAAGCTTCAGAAGAGCCCACACACTCAGCCCTTAACCCCAGTGTACAGAAAGTGTCAAAACGTGTTTTTCAGCAGAAATAAACATGTTTCTGCAAGTTTGGTCAACCCCATGTAAGTATGGGGCAGTAACATCACACTTTTCAAAACGTGTTTTTCAGCCCGAAATAAACGCGTTTTTCAGGCAACTGAATCTACTTGTAACAACAAGGCTCAGAAGTGCCCACACACTCAGCCCTTAACCCCAGTGTACAGAAAGTGTCAAAACATGTTTTTCAGCAGAAATAAACATGTTTCTGCAAGTTTGGTCAACCCCATGTAAGTTATGGGGCAGTATTCAAACGTGTTTTTCAGCCCGAAATAAACACACGTTTTTTCAGGCAACTGAATCTCCTTGTAACAGCAAGCTTCAGGAAGAGCCCACACACTCAGCCCTTAACCCCAGTGTACAGAAAGTGTCAAAACGTGTTTTTCAGCAGAAATAAACATGTTTCTGCAAGTTTGGTCAACCCCATGTAAAGTTATGGGGCAGTAACATCACTCTTTTCAAAACGTGTTTTTCAGCCCGAAATAAAGCGGTTTTTTCAGGCAACTGAATCTACTTGTGAAAAAGCAAGGCTCAGAAGTGCCCACACACTCAGCCCTAAACCCCAGTGTACAGAAAGTGTCAAAACGTGTTTTTCAGCAGAAATAAACATGTTTCTGCAAGTTTGGTTAACCCCATGTAAGTTATGGGGCAGTAACATCACATTTTTCAAAACGTGTTTTCAGCCCGAAATAAACGCGTTTTTTCAGACAACTGAATCTCCTTGTAACAGCAAGGCTCAGAAGAGCCCACACACTCAGCCCTTAACCCCAGTGTACAGAAAGTGTCAAAACGTGTTTTTCTGCAGAAATAAACATGTTTCTGCAAGTTTGGTCAACCCCATGTAAGTTATGGGGCAGTAACATCACACTTTTCAAAACGTGTTTTTCAGCCCGAAATAAACACGTTTTTTCAGGCAACTGAATCTCCTTGTAACAGCAAGGCTCAGAAGTGCCCACACACTCAGCCCTTAACCCCAGTGTACAGAAAGTGTCAAAACGTGTTTTTCAGCAGAAATAAACATGTTTCTGCAAGTTTGGTCAACCCCATGTAAGTTATGGGGCAGTAACATCACACTTTTCAAAACGTGTTTTTCAGCCCGAAATAAACACGTTTTTTCATTCCACTGAATCTCCTTGTAACAGCAAGCTTCAGAAGAGCCCACACACTCAGCCCTTAACCCCAGTGTACAGAAAGTGTCAAAACGTGTTTTTCAGCAGAAATAAACATGTTTCTGCAAGTTTGGTCAACCCCATGTAAGTTATGGGGCAGTAACATCACTCTTTTCAAAACGTGTTTTTCAGCCCGAAATAAACGCGTTTTTTCAGGCAACTGAATCTACTTGTAAAAGCAAGGCTCAGAAGTGCCCACACACTCAGCCCTTAACCCCAGTGTACAGAAAGTGTCAAAACATGTTTTTCAGCAGAAATAAACATGTTTCTGCAAGTTTGGTCAACCCCAGGTAAGTTATGGGGCAGTAACATCACACTTTTCAAAACGTGTTTTTCAGCCCGAAATAAACGCGTTTTTTCAGGCAACTGAATCTCCTTGTAATAGCAAGGCTCAGAAGTGCCCACACACTCAGCCCTTAACCCCAGTGTACAGAAAGTGTCAAAACATGATTTTCAGCAGAAATAAACATGTTTCTGCAAGTTTGGTCAACCCCATGTAAGTTATGGGGCAGTAACATCACACTTTTCAAAACGTGTTTTTCATCCCGAAATAAACGCGTTTTTTCAGACAACTGAATCTCCTTGTAACAGCAAGCTTCAGAAGAGCCCACACACTCAGCCCTTAACCCCAGTGTACAGAAAGTGTCAAAACGTGTTTTTCAGCAGAAATAAACATGTTTCTGCAAGTTTGGTCAACCCCATGTAAGTTATGGGGCAGTAACATCACACTTTTCAAAACGTGTTTTTCAGCCCGAAATAAACGCGTTTTTTCAGGCAACTGAATCTCCTTGTAACAGCAAGCTTCAGAAGAGCCCACACACTCAGCCCTTAACCCCAGTGTACAGAAAGTGTCAAAACGTGTTTTTCAGCAGAAATAAACATGTTTCTGCAAGTTTGGTCAACCCCATGTAAGTTATGGGGCAGTAACATCACACTTTTCAAAACGTGTTTTTCAGCCCGAAATAAACGCGTTTTTTCAGACAACTGAATCTCCTTGTAACAGCAAGCTTCAGAAGAGCCCACACACTCAGCCCTTAACCCCAGTGTACAGAAATTGTCAAAACATGTTTTTCAGCAGAAATAAACATGTTTCTGCAAGTTTGGTCAACCCCAGGTAAGTTATGGGGCAGTAACATCACACTTTTCAAAACGTGTTTTTCAGCCCGAAATAAACGCGTTTTTTCAGGCAACTGAATCTCCTTGTAACAGCAAGGCTCAGAAGTGCCCACACACTCAGCCCTTAACCCCAGTGTACAGAAAGTGTCAAAACATGATTTTCAGCAGAAATAAACATGTTTCTGCAAGTTTGGTCAACCCCATGTAAGTTATGGGGCAGTAACATCACACTTTTCAAAACGTGTTTTTCAGCCCGAAATAAACACGTTTTTTCAGGCAACTGAATCTCCTTGTAACAGCAAGCTTCAGAAGAGCCCACACACTCAGCCCTTAACCCCAGTGTACAGAAAGTGTCAAAACGTGTTTTTCAGCAGAAATAAACATGTTTCTGCAAGTTTGGTCAACCCCATGTAAGTTATGGGGCAGTAACATCACTCTTTTCAAAACGTGTTTTTCAGCCCGAAATAAACGCGTTTTTTCAGGCAACTGAATCTACTTGTAAAAGCAAGGCTCAGAAGTGCCCACACACTCAGCCCTTAACCCCAGTGTACAGAAAGTGTCAAAACATGTTTTTCAGCAGAAATAAACATGTTTCTGCAAGTTTGGTCAACCCCAGGTAAGTTATGGGGCAGTAACATCACACTTTTCAAAACGTGTTTTTCAGCCCGAAATAAACGCGTTTTTTCAGGCAACTGAATCTCCTTGTAACAGCAAGGCTCAGAAGTGCCCACACACTCAGCCCTTAACCCCAGTGTACAGAAAGTGTCAAAACATGATTTTCAGCAGAAATAAACATGTTTCTGCAAGTTTGGTCAACCCCATGTAAGTTATGGGGCAGTAACATCACACTTTTCAAAACGTGTTTTTCAGCCCGAAATAAACACGTTTTTTCAGGCAACTGAATCTCCTTGTAACAGCAAGCTTCAGAAGAGCCCACACACTCAGCCCTTAACCCCAGTGTACAGAAAGTGTCAAAACGTGTTTTTCAGCAGAAATAAACATGTTTCTGCAAGTTTGGTCAACCCCATGTAAGTTATGGGGCAGTAACATCACTCTTTTCAAAACGTGTTTTTCAGCCCGAAATAAACGCGTTTTTTCAGGCAACTGAATCTACTTGTAAAAGCAAGGCTCAGAAGTGCCCACACACTCAGCCCTAAACCCCAGTGTACAGAAAGTGTCAAAACGTGTTTTTCAGCAGAAATAAACATGTTTCTGCAAGTTTGGTTAACCCCATGTAAGTTATGGGGCAGTAACATCACATTTTTCAAAACGTGTTTTCAGCCCGAAATAAACGCGTTTTTTCAGACAACTGAATCTCCTTGTAACAGCAAGGCTCAGAAGAGCCCACACACTCAGCCCTTAACCCCAGTGTACAGAAAGTGTCAAAACGTGTTTTTCTGCAGAAATAAACATGTTTCTGCAAGTTTGGTCATCCCCATGTAAGTTATGGGGCAGTAACATCACACTTTTCAAAACGTGTTTTTCAGCCCGAAATAAACACGTTTTTTCAGGCAACTGAATCTCCTTGTAACAGCAAGCTTCAGAAGAGCCCACACACTCAGCCCTTAACCCCAGTGTACAGAAATTGTCAAAACATGTTTTTCAGCAGAAATAAACATGTTTCTGCAAGTTTGGTCAACCCCAGGTAAGTTATGGGGCAGTAACATCACACTTTTCAAAACGTGTTTTTCAGCCCGAAATAAACGCGTTTTTTCAGGCAACTGAATCTCCTTGTAACAGCAAGGCTCAGAAGTGCCCACACACTCAGCCCTTAACCCCAGTGTACAGAAAGTGTCAAAACATGATTTTCAGCAGAAATAAACATGTTTCTGCAAGTTTGGTCAACCCCATGTAAGTTATGGGGCAGTAACATCACACTTTTCAAAACGTGTTTTTCAGCCCGAAATAAACACGTTTTTTCAGGCAACTGAATCTCCTTGTAACAGCAAGCTTCAGAAGAGCCCACACACTCAGCCCTTAACCCCAGTGTACAGAAAGTGTCAAAACGTGTTTTTCAGCAGAAATAAACATGTTTCTGCAAGTTTGGTCAACCCCATGTAAGTTATGGGGCAGTAACATCACTCTTTTCAAAACGTGTTTTTCAGCCCGAAATAAACGCGTTTTTTCAGGCAACTGAATCTACTTGTAAAAGCAAGGCTCAGAAGTGCCCACACACTCAGCCCTTAACCCCAGTGTACAGAAAGTGTCAAAACATGTTTTTCAGCAGAAATAAACATGTTTCTGCAAGTTTGGTCAACCCCAGGTAAGTTATGGGGCAGTAACATCACACTTTTCAAAACGTGTTTTTCAGCCCGAAATAAACGCGTTTTTTCAGGCAACTGAATCTCCTTGTAATAGCAAGGCTCAGAAGTGCCCACACACTCAGCCCTTAACCCCAGTGTACAGAAAGTGTCAAAACATGATTTTCAGCAGAAATAAACATGTTTCTGCAAGTTTGGTCAACCCCATGTAAGTTATGGGGCAGTAACATCACACTTTTCAAAACGTGTTTTTCATCCCGAAATAAACGCGTTTTTTCAGACAACTGAATCTCCTTGTAACAGCAAGCTTCAGAAGAGCCCACACACTCAGCCCTTAACCCCAGTGTACAGAAAGTGTCAAAACGTGTTTTTCAGCAGAAATAAACATGTTTCTGCAAGTTTGGTCAACCCCATGTAAGTTATGGGGCAGTAACATCACACTTTTCAAAACGTGTTTTTCAGCCCGAAATAAACGCGTTTTTTCAGGCAACTGAATCTCCTTGTAACAGCAAGCTTCAGAAGAGCCCACACACTCAGCCCTTAACCCCAGTGTACAGAAAGTGTCAAAACGTGTTTTTCAGCAGAAATAAACATGTTTCTGCAAGTTTGGTCAACCCCATGTAAGTTATGGGGCAGTAACATCACACTTTTCAAAACGTGTTTTTCAGCCCGAAATAAACGCGTTTTTTCAGACAACTGAATCTCCTTGTAACAGCAAGCTTCAGAAGAGCCCACACACTCAGCCCTTAACCCCAGTGTACAGAAATTGTCAAAACATGTTTTTCAGCAGAAATAAACATGTTTCTGCAAGTTTGGTCAACCCCAGGTAAGTTATGGGGCAGTAACATCACACTTTTCAAAACGTGTTTTTCAGCCCGAAATAAACGCGTTTTTTCAGGCAACTGAATCTACTTGTAACAGCAAGGCTCAGAAGTGCCCACACACTCAGCCCTTAACCCCAGTGTACAGAAAGTGTCAAAACATGTTTTTCAGCAGAAATAAACATGTTTCTGCAAGTTTGGTCAACCCCATGTAAGTTATGGGGCAGTAACATCACACTTTTCAAAACGTGTTTTTCAGCCCGAAATAAACGCGTTTTTTCAGACAACTGAATCTCCTTGTAACAGCAAGCTTCAGAAGAGCCCACACACTCAGCCCTTAACCCCAGTGTACAGAAAGTGTCAAAACGTGTTTTTCAGCAGAAATAAACATGTTTCTGCAAGTTTGGTCAACCCCATGTAAGTTATGGGGCAGTAACATCACACTTTTCAAAACGTGTTTTTCAGCCCGAAATAAACGCGTTTTTTCAGGCAACTGAATCTCCTTGTAACAGCAAGCTTCAGAAGAGCCCACACACTCAGCCCTTAACCCCAGTGTACAGAAAGTGTCAAAACGTGTTTTTCAGCAGAAATAAACATGTTTCTGCAAGTTTGGTCAACCCCATGTAAGTTATGGGGCAGTAACATCACACTTTTCAAAACGTGTTTTTCAGCCCGAAATAAACGCGTTTTTTCAGACAACTGAATCTCCTTGTAACAGCAAGCTTCAGAAGAGCCCACACACTCAGCCCTTAACCCCAGTGTACAGAAAGTGTCAAAACATGTTTTTCAGCAGAAATAAACATGTTTCTGCAAGTTTTGTCAACCCCATGTAAGTTATGGGGCAGTAACATCACACTTTTCAAAACGTGTTTTTCAGCCCGAAATAAACACGTTTTTTCAGGCAACTGAATCTCCTTGTAACAGCAAGCTTCAGAAGTGCCCACACACTCAGCCCTTAACCCCAGTGTACAGAAAGTGTCAAAACGTGTTTTTCAGCAGAAATAAACATGTTTCTGCAAGTTTGGTCAACCCCATGTAAGTTATGGGGCAGTAACATCACACTTTTCAAAACGTGTTTTTCAGCCCGAAATAAACGCGTTTTTTCAGACAACTGAATCTCCTTGTAACAGCAAGCTTCAGAAGAGCCCACACACTCAGCCCTTAACCCCAGTGTACAGAAAGTGTCAAAACGTGTTTTTCAGCAGAAATAAACATGTTTCTGCAAGTTTGGTCAACCCCATGTAAGTTATGGGGCAGTAACATCACACTTTTCAAAACGTGTTTTTCAGCCCGAAATAAACGCGTTTTTTCAGGCAACTGAATCTACTTGTAACAGCAAGGCTCAGAAGTGCCCACACACTCAGCCCTTAACCCCAGTGTACAGAAAGTGTCAAAACATGTTTTTCAGCAGAAATAAACATGTTTCTGCAAGTTTGGTCAACCCCATGTAAGTTATGGGGCAGTAACATCACACTTTTCAAAACGTGTTTTTCAGCCCGAAATAAACGCGTTTTTTCAGACAACTGAATCTCCTTGTAACAGCAAGCTTCAGAAGAGCCCACACACTCAGCCCTTAACCCCAGTGTACAGAAAGTGTCAAAACGTGTTTTTCAGCAGAAATAAACATGTTTCTGCAAGTTTGGTCAACCCCATGTAAGTTATGGGGCAGTAACATCACACTTTTCAAAACGTGTTTTTCAGCCCGAAATAAACGCGTTTTTTCAGACAACTGAATCTCCTTGTAACAGCAAGCTTCAGAAGAGCCCACACACTCAGCCCTTAACCCCAGTGTACAGAAATTGTCAAAACATGTTTTTCAGCAGAAATAAACATGTTTCTGCAAGTTTGGTCAACCCCATGTAAGTTATGGGGCAGTAACATCACACTTTTCAAAACGTGTTTTTCAGCCCGAAATAAACGCGTTTTTTCAGGCAACTGAATCTACTTGTAACAGCAAGGCTCAGAAGTGCCCACACACTCAGCCCTTAACCCCAGTGTACAGAAAGTGTCAAAACATGTTTTTCAGCAGAAATAAACATGTTTCTGCAAGTTTGGTCAACCCCATGTAAGTTATGGGGCAGTAACATCACACTTTTCAAAACGTGTTTTTCAGCCCGAAATAAACGCGTTTTTTCAGACAACTGAATCTCCTTCTAACAGCAAGCTTCAGAAGAGCCCACACACTCAGCCCTTAACCCCAGTGTACAGAAAGTGTCAAAACGTGTTTTTCAGCAGAAATAAACATGTTTCTGCAAGTTTGGTCAACCCCATGTAAGTTATGGGGCAGTAACATCACACTTTTCAAAACGTGTTTTTCAGCCCGAAATAAACGCGTTTTTTCAGGCAACTGAATCTCCTTGTAACAGCAAGCTTCAGAAGAGCCCACACACTCAGCCCTTAACCCCAGTGTACAGAAAGTGTCAAAACGTGTTTTTCAGCAGAAATAAACATGTTTCTGCAAGTTTGGTCAACCCCATGTAAGTTATGGGGCAGTAACATCACTCTTTTCAAAACGTGTTTTTCAGCCCGAAATAAACGCGTTTTTTCAGGCAACTGAATCTACTTGTAAAAGCAAGGCTCAGAAGTGCCCACACACTCAGCCCTTAACCCCAGTGTACAGAAAGTGTCAAAACATGTTTTTCAGCAGAAATAAACATGTTTCTGCAAGTTTGGTCAACCCCAGGTAAGTTATGGGGCAGTAACATCACACTTTTCAAAACGTGTTTTTCAGCCCGAAATAAACGCGTTTTTTCAGGCAACTGAATCTCCTTGTAACAGCAAGGCTCAGAAGTGCCCACACACTCAGCCCTTAACCCCAGTGTACAGAAAGTGTCAAAACATGATTTTCAGCAGAAATAAACATGTTTCTGCAAGTTTGGTCAACCCCATGTAAGTTATGGGGCAGTAACATCACACTTTTCAAAACGTGTTTTTCAGCCCGAAATAAACACGTTTTTTCAGGCAACTGAATCTCCTTGTAACAGCAAGCTTCAGAAGAGCCCACACACTCAGCCCTTAACCCCAGTGTACAGAAAGTGTCAAAACGTGTTTTTCAGCAGAAATAAACATGTTTCTGCAAGTTTGGTCAACCCCATGTAAGTTATGGGGCAGTAACATCACTCTTTTCAAAACGTGTTTTTCAGCCCGAAATAAACGCGTTTTTTCAGGCAACTGAATCTACTTGTAAAAGCAAGGCTCAGAAGTGCCCACACACTCAGCCCTTAACCCCAGTGTACAGAAAGTGTCAAAACATGTTTTTCAGCAGAAATAAACATGTTTCTGCAAGTTTGGTCAACCCCATGTAAGTTATGGGGCAGTAACATCACACTTTTCAAAACGTGTTTTTCAGCCCGAAATAAACACGTTTTTTCAGGCAACTGAATCTCCTTGTAACAGCAAGCTTCAGAAGAGCCCACACACTCAGCCCTTAACCCCAGTGTACAGAAAGTGTCAAAACGTGTTTTTCAGCAGAAATAAACATGTTTCTGCAAGTTTGGTCAACCCCATGTAAGTTATGGGGCAGTAACATCACACTTTTCAAAACGTGTTTTTCAGCCCGAAATAAACGCGTTTTTTCAGGCAACTGAATCTACTTGTAACAACAAGGCTCAGAAGTGCCCACACACTCAGCCCTTAACCCCAGTGTACAGAAAGTGTCAAAACATGTTTTTCAGCAGAAATAAACATGTTTCTGCAAGTTTGGTCAACCCCATGTAAGTTATGGGGCAGTAACATCACACTTTTCAAAACGTGTTTTTCAGCCCGAAATAAACACGTTTTTTCAGGCAACTGAATCTCCTTGTAACAGCAAGCTTCAGAAGAGCCCACACACTCAGCCCTTAACCCCAGTGTACAGAAAGTGTCAAAACGTGTTTTTCAGCAGAAATAAACATGTTTCTGCAAGTTTGGTCAACCCCATGTAAGTTATGGGGCAGTAACATCACTCTTTTCAAAACGTGTTTTTCAGCCCGAAATAAACACGTTTTTTCAGGCAACTGAATCTACTTGTAAAAGCAAGGCTCAGAAGTGCCCACACACTCAGCCCTAAACCCCAGTGTACAGAAAGTGTCAAAACGTGTTTTTCAGCAGAAATAAACATGTTTCTGCAAGTTTGGTTAACCCCATGTAAGTTATGGGGCAGTAACATCACATTTTTCAAAACGTGTTTTCAGCCCGAAATAAACGCGTTTTTTCAGACAACTGAATCTCCTTGTAACAGCAAGGCTCAGAAGAGCCCACACACTCAGCCCTTAACCCCAGTGTACAGAAAGTGTCAAAACGTGTTTTTCTGCAGAAATAAACATGTTTCTGCAAGTTTGGTCATCCCCATGTAAGTTATGGGGCAGTAACATCACACTTTTCAAAACGTGTTTTTCAGCCCGAAATAAACACGTTTTTTCAGGCAACTGAATCTCCTTGTAACAGCAAGCTTCAGAAGAGCCCACACACTCAGCCCTTAACCCCAGTGTACAGAAATTGTCAAAACATGTTTTTCAGCAGAAATAAACATGTTTCTGCAAGTTTGGTCAACCCCAGGTAAGTTATGGGGCAGTAACATCACACTTTTCAAAACGTGTTTTTCAGCCCGAAATAAACGCGTTTTTTCAGGCAACTGAATCTCCTTGTAACAGCAAGGCTCAGAAGTGCCCACACACTCAGCCCTTAACCCCAGTGTACAGAAAGTGTCAAAACATGATTTTCAGCAGAAATAAACATGTTTCTGCAAGTTTGGTCAACCCCATGTAAGTTATGGGGCAGTAACATCACACTTTTCAAAACGTGTTTTTCAGCCCGAAATAAACACGTTTTTTCAGGCCACTGAATCTCCTTGTAACAGCAAGCTTCAGAAGAGCCCACACACTCAGCCCTTAACCCCAGTGTACAGAAAGTGTCAAAACGTGTTTTTCAGCAGAAATAAACATGTTTCTGCAAGTTTGGTCAACCCCATGTAAGTTATGGGGCAGTAACATCACTCTTTTCAAAACGTGTTTTTCAGCCCGAAATAAACGCGTTTTTTCAGGCAACTGAATCTACTTGTAAAAGCAAGGCTCAGAAGTGCCCACACACTCAGCCCTTAACCCCAGTGTACAGAAAGTGTCAAAACATGTTTTTCAGCAGAAATAAACATGTTTCTGCAAGTTTGGTCAACCCCAGGTAAGTTATGGGGCAGTAACATCACACTTTTCAAAACGTGTTTTTCAGCCCGAAATAAACGCGTTTTTTCAGGCAACTGAATCTCCTTGTAATAGCAAGGCTCAGAAGTGCCCACACACTCAGCCCTTAACCCCAGTGTACAGAAAGTGTCAAAACATGATTTTCAGCAGAAATAAACATGTTTCTGCAAGTTTGGTCAACCCCATGTAAGTTATGGGGCAGTAACATCACACTTTTCAAAACGTGTTTTTCATCCCGAAATAAACGCGTTTTTTCAGACAACTGAATCTCCTTGTAACAGCAAGCTTCAGAAGAGCCCACACACTCAGCCCTTAACCCCAGTGTACAGAAAGTGTCAAAACGTGTTTTTCAGCAGAAATAAACATGTTTCTGCAAGTTTGGTCAACCCCATGTAAGTTATGGGGCAGTAACATCACACTTTTCAAAACGTGTTTTTCAGCCCGAAATAAACGCGTTTTTTCAGGCAACTGAATCTCCTTGTAACAGCAAGCTTCAGAAGAGCCCACACACTCAGCCCTTAACCCCAGTGTACAGAAAGTGTCAAAACGTGTTTTTCAGCAGAAATAAACATGTTTCTGCAAGTTTGGTCAACCCCATGTAAGTTATGGGGCAGTAACATCACACTTTTCAAAACGTGTTTTTCAGCCCGAAATAAACGCGTTTTTTCAGACAACTGAATCTCCTTGTAACAGCAAGCTTCAGAAGAGCCCACACACTCAGCCCTTAACCCCAGTGTACAGAAATTGTCAAAACATGTTTTTCAGCAGAAATAAACATGTTTCTGCAAGTTTGGTCAACCCCAGGTAAGTTATGGGGCAGTAACATCACACTTTTCAAAACGTGTTTTTCAGCCCGAAATAAACGCGTTTTTTCAGGCAACTGAATCTCCTTGTAACAGCAAGGCTCAGAAGTGCCCACACACTCAGCCCTTAACCCCAGTGTACAGAAAGTGTCAAAACATGATTTTCAGCAGAAATAAACATGTTTCTGCAAGTTTGGTCAACCCCATGTAAGTTATGGGGCAGTAACATCACACTTTTCAAAACGTGTTTTTCAGCCCGAAATAAACACGTTTTTTCAGGCAACTGAATCTCCTTGTAACAGCAAGCTTCAGAAGAGCCCACACACTCAGCCCTTAACCCCAGTGTACAGAAAGTGTCAAAACGTGTTTTTCAGCAGAAATAAACATGTTTCTGCAAGTTTGGTCAACCCCATGTAAGTTATGGGGCAGTAACATCACTCTTTTCAAAACGTGTTTTTCAGCCCGAAATAAACGCGTTTTTTCAGGCAACTGAATCTACTTGTAAAAGCAAGGCTCAGAAGTGCCCACACACTCAGCCCTTAACCCCAGTGTACAGAAAGTGTCAAAACATGTTTTTCAGCAGAAATAAACATGTTTCTGCAAGTTTGGTCAACCCCAGGTAAGTTATGGGGCAGTAACATCACACTTTTCAAAACGTGTTTTTCAGCCCGAAATAAACGCGTTTTTTCAGGCAACTGAATCTCCTTGTAACAGCAAGGCTCAGAAGTGCCCACACACTCAGCCCTTAACCCCAGTGTACAGAAAGTGTCAAAACATGATTTTCAGCAGAAATAAACATGTTTCTGCAAGTTTGGTCAACCCCATGTAAGTTATGGGGCAGTAACATCACACTTTTCAAAACGTGTTTTTCAGCCCGAAATAAACACGTTTTTTCAGGCAACTGAATCTCCTTGTAACAGCAAGCTTCAGAAGAGCCCACACACTCAGCCCTTAACCCCAGTGTACAGAAAGTGTCAAAACGTGTTTTTCAGCAGAAATAAACATGTTTCTGCAAGTTTGGTCAACCCCATGTAAGTTATGGGGCAGTAACATCACTCTTTTCAAAACGTGTTTTTCAGCCCGAAATAAACGCGTTTTTTCAGGCAACTGAATCTACTTGTAAAAGCAAGGCTCAGAAGTGCCCACACACTCAGCCCTAAACCCCAGTGTACAGAAAGTGTCAAAACGTGTTTTTCAGCAGAAATAAACATGTTTCTGCAAGTTTGGTTAACCCCATGTAAGTTATGGGGCAGTAACATCACATTTTTCAAAACGTGTTTTCAGCCCGAAATAAACGCGTTTTTTCAGACAACTGAATCTCCTTGTAACAGCAAGGCTCAGAAGAGCCCACACACTCAGCCCTTAACCCCAGTGTACAGAAAGTGTCAAAACGTGTTTTTCTGCAGAAATAAACATGTTTCTGCAAGTTTGGTCATCCCCATGTAAGTTATGGGGCAGTAACATCACACTTTTCAAAACGTGTTTTTCAGCCCGAAATAAACACGTTTTTTCAGGCAACTGAATCTCCTTGTAACAGCAAGCTTCAGAAGAGCCCACACACTCAGCCCTTAACCCCAGTGTACAGAAATTGTCAAAACATGTTTTTCAGCAGAAATAAACATGTTTCTGCAAGTTTGGTCAACCCCAGGTAAGTTATGGGGCAGTAACATCACACTTTTCAAAACGTGTTTTTCAGCCCGAAATAAACGCGTTTTTTCAGGCAACTGAATCTCCTTGTAACAGCAAGGCTCAGAAGTGCCCACACACTCAGCCCTTAACCCCAGTGTACAGAAAGTGTCAAAACATGATTTTCAGCAGAAATAAACATGTTTCTGCAAGTTTGGTCAACCCCATGTAAGTTATGGGGCAGTAACATCACACTTTTCAAAACGTGTTTTTCAGCCCGAAATAAACACGTTTTTTCAGGCAACTGAATCTCCTTGTAACAGCAAGCTTCAGAAGAGCCCACACACTCAGCCCTTAACCCCAGTGTACAGAAAGTGTCAAAACGTGTTTTTCAGCAGAAATAAACATGTTTCTGCAAGTTTGGTCAACCCCATGTAAGTTATGGGGCAGTAACATCACTCTTTTCAAAACGTGTTTTTCAGCCCGAAATAAACGCGTTTTTTCAGGCAACTGAATCTACTTGTAAAAGCAAGGCTCAGAAGTGCCCACACACTCAGCCCTTAACCCCAGTGTACAGAAAGTGTCAAAACATGTTTTTCAGCAGAAATAAACATGTTTCTGCAAGTTTGGTCAACCCCAGGTAAGTTATGGGGCAGTAACATCACACTTTTCAAAACGTGTTTTTCAGCCCGAAATAAACGCGTTTTTTCAGGCAACTGAATCTCCTTGTAATAGCAAGGCTCAGAAGTGCCCACACACTCAGCCCTTAACCCCAGTGTACAGAAAGTGTCAAAACATGATTTTCAGCAGAAATAAACATGTTTCTGGAAGTTTGGTCAACCCCATGTAAGTTATGGGGCAGTAACATCACACTTTTCAAAACGTGTTTTTCATCCCGAAATAAACGCGTTTTTTCAGACAACTGAATCTCCTTGTAACAGCAAGCTTCAGAAGAGCCCACACACTCAGCCCTTAACCCCAGTGTACAGAAAGTGTCAAAACGTGTTTTTCAGCAGAAATAAACATGTTTCTGCAAGTTTGGTCAACCCCATGTAAGTTATGGGGCAGTAACATCACACTTTTCAAAACGTGTTTTTCAGCCCGAAATAAACGCGTTTTTTCAGGCAACTGAATCTCCTTGTAACAGCAAGCTTCAGAAGAGCCCACACACTCAGCCCTTAACCCCAGTGTACAGAAAGTGTCAAAACGTGTTTTTCAGCAGAAATAAACATGTTTCTGCAAGTTTGGTCAACCCCATGTAAGTTATGGGGCAGTAACATCACACTTTTCAAAACGTGTTTTTCAGCCCGAAATAAACGCGTTTTTTCAGACAACTGAATCTCCTTGTAACAGCAAGCTTCAGAAGAGCCCACACACTCAGCCCTTAACCCCAGTGTACAGAAATTGTCAAAACATGTTTTTCAGCAGAAATAAACATGTTTCTGCAAGTTTGGTCAACCCCAGGTAAGTTATGGGGCAGTAACATCACACTTTTCAAAACGTGTTTTTCAGCCCGAAATAAACGCGTTTTTTCAGGCAACTGAATCTCCTTGTAACAGCAAGGCTCAGAAGTGCCCACACACTCAGCCCTTAACCCCAGTGTACAGAAAGTGTCAAAACATGATTTTCAGCAGAAATAAACATGTTTCTGCAAGTTTGGTCAACCCCATGTAAGTTATGGGGCAGTAACATCACACTTTTCAAAACGTGTTTTTCAGCCCGAAATAAACACGTTTTTTCAGGCAACTGAATCTCCTTGTAACAGCAAGCTTCAGAAGAGCCCACACACTCAGCCCTTAACCCCAGTGTACAGAAAGTGTCAAAACGTGTTTTTCAGCAGAAATAAACATGTTTCTGCAAGTTTGGTCAACCCCATGTAAGTTATGGGGCAGTAACATCACTCTTTTCAAAACGTGTTTTTCAGCCCGAAATAAACGCGTTTTTTCAGGCAACTGAATCTACTTGTAAAAGCAAGGCTCAGAAGTGCCCACACACTCAGCCCTTAACCCCAGTGTACAGAAAGTGTCAAAACATGTTTTTCAGCAGAAATAAACATGTTTCTGCAAGTTTGGTCAACCCCAGGTAAGTTATGGGGCAGTAACATCACACTTTTCAAAACGTGTTTTTCAGCCCGAAATAAACGCGTTTTTTCAGGCAACTGAATCTCCTTGTAACAGCAAGGCTCAGAAGTGCCCACACACTCAGCCCTTAACCCCAGTGTACAGAAAGTGTCAAAACATGATTTTCAGCAGAAATAAACATGTTTCTGCAAGTTTGGTCAACCCCATGTAAGTTATGGGGCAGTAACATCACACTTTTCAAAACGTGTTTTTCAGCCTGAAATAAACACGTTTTTTCAGGCAACTGAATCTCCTTGTAACAGCAAGCTTCAGAAGAGCCCACACACTCAGCCCTTAACCCCAGTGTACAGAAAGTGTCAAAACGTGTTTTTCAGCAGAAATAAACATGTTTCTGCAAGTTTGGTCAACCCCATGTAAGTTATGGGGCAGTAACATCACTCTTTTCAAAACGTGTTTTTCAGCCCGAAATAAACGCGTTTTTTCAGGCAACTGAATCTACTTGTAAAAGCAAGGCTCAGAAGTGCCCACACACTCAGCCCTAAACCCCAGTGTACAGAAAGTGTCAAAACGTGTTTTTCAGCAGAAATAAACATGTTTCTGCAAGTTTGGTTAACCCCATGTAAGTTATGGGGCAGTAACATCACATTTTTCAAAACGTGTTTTCAGCCCGAAATAAACGCGTTTTTTCAGGCAACTGAATCTACTTGTAAAAGCAAGGCTCAGAAGTGCCCACACACTCAGCCCTAAACCCCAGTGTACAGAAAGTGTCAAAACGTGTTTTTCAGCAGAAATAAACATGTTTCTGCAAGTTTGGTTAACCCCATGTAAGTTATGGGGCAGTAACATCACATTTTTCAAAACGTGTTTTCAGCCCGAAATAAACGCGTTTTTTCAGACAACTGAATCTCCTTGTAACAGCAAGGCTCAGAAGAGCCCACACACTCAGCCCTTAACCCCAGTGTACAGAAAGTGTCAAAACGTGTTTTTCTGCAGAAATAAACATGTTTCTGCAAGTTTGGTCATCCCCATGTAAGTTATGGGGCAGTAACATCACACTTTTCAAAACGTGTTTTTCAGCCCGAAATAAACACGTTTTTTCAGGCAACTGAATCTCCTTGTAACAGCAAGCTTCAGAAGAGCCCACACACTCAGCCCTTAACCCCAGTGTACAGAAATTGTCAAAACATGTTTTTCAGCAGAAATAAACATGTTTCTGCAAGTTTGGTCAACCCCAGGTAAGTTATGGGGCAGTAACATCACACTTTTCAAAACGTGTTTTTCAGCCCGAAATAAACGCGTTTTTTCAGGCAACTGAATCTCCTTGTAACAGCAAGGCTCAGAAGTGCCCACACACTCAGCCCTTAACCCCAGTGTACAGAAAGTGTCAAAACATGATTTTCAGCAGAAATAAACATGTTTCTGCAAGTTTGGTCAACCCCATGTAAGTTATGGGGCAGTAACATCACACTTTTCAAAACGTGTTTTTCAGCCCGAAATAAACACGTTTTTTCAGGCCACTGAATCTCCTTGTAACAGCAAGCTTCAGAAGAGCCCACACACTCAGCCCTTAACCCCAGTGTACAGAAAGTGTCAAAACGTGTTTTTCAGCAGAAATAAACATGTTTCTGCAAGTTTGGTCAACCCCATGTAAGTTATGGGGCAGTAACATCACTCTTTTCAAAACGTGTTTTTCAGCCCGAAATAAACGCGTTTTTTCAGGCAACTGAATCTACTTGTAAAAGCAAGGCTCAGAAGTGCCCACACACTCAGCCCTTAACCCCAGTGTACAGAAAGTGTCAAAACATGTTTTTCAGCAGAAATAAACATGTTTCTGCAAGTTTGGTCAACCCCAGGTAAGTTATGGGGCAGTAACATCACACTTTTCAAAACGTGTTTTTCAGCCCGAAATAAACGCGTTTTTTCAGGCAACTGAATCTCCTTGTAATAGCAAGGCTCAGAAGTGCCCACACACTCAGCCCTTAACCCCAGTGTACAGAAAGTGTCAAAACATGATTTTCAGCAGAAATAAACATGTTTCTGCAAGTTTGGTCAACCCCATGTAAGTTATGGGGCAGTAACATCACACTTTTCAAAACGTGTTTTTCATCCCGAAATAAACGCGTTTTTTCAGACAACTGAATCTCCTTGTAACAGCAAGCTTCAGAAGAGCCCACACACTCAGCCCTTAACCCCAGTGTACAGAAAGTGTCAAAACGTGTTTTTCAGCAGAAATAAACATGTTTCTGCAAGTTTGGTCAACCCCATGTAAGTTATGGGGCAGTAACATCACTCTTTTCAAAACGTGTTTTTCAGCCCGAAATAAACGCGTTTTTTCAGGCAACTGAATCTACTTGTAAAAGCAAGGCTCAGAAGTGCCCACACACTCAGCCCTTAACCCCAGTGTACAGAAAGTGTCAAAACATGTTTTTCAGCAGAAATAAACATGTTTCTGCAAGTTTGGTCAACCCCATGTAAGTTATGGGGCAGTAACATCACACTTTTCAAAACGTGTTTTTCAGCCCGAAATAAACACGTTTTTTCAGGCAACTGAATCTCCTTGTAACAGCAAGCTTCAGAAGAGCCCACACACTCAGCCCTTAACCCCAGTGTACAGAAAGTGTCAAAACGTGTTTTTCAGCAGAAATAAACATGTTTCTGCAAGTTTGGTCAACCCCATGTAAGTTATGGGGCAGTAACATCACACTTTTCAAAACGTGTTTTTCAGCCCGAAATAAACGCGTTTTTTCAGGCAACTGAATCTACTTGTAACAACAAGGCTCAGAAGTGCCCACACACTCAGCCCTTAACCCCAGTGTACAGAAAGTGTCAAAACATGTTTTTCAGCAGAAATAAACATGTTTCTGCAAGTTTGGTCAACCCCATGTAAGTTATGGGGCAGTAACATCACACTTTTCAAAACGTGTTTTTCAGCCCGAAATAAACACGTTTTTTCAGGCAACTGAATCTCCTTGTAACAGCAAGCTTCAGAAGTGCCCACACACTCAGCCCTTAACCCCAGTGTACAGAAAGTGTCAAAACGTGTTTTTCAGCAGAAATAAACATGTTTCTGCAAGTTTGGTCAACCCCATGTAAGTTATGGGGCAGTAACATCACACTTTTCAAAACGTGTTTTTCAGCCCGAAATAAACGCGTTTTTTCAGGCAACTGAATCTACTTGTAACAGCAAGGCTCAGAAGTGCCCACACACTCAGCCCTTAACCCCAGTGTACAGAAAGTGTCAAAACATGATTTTCAGCAGAAATAAACATGTTTCTGCAAGTTTGGTCAACCCCATGTAAGTTATGGGGCAGTAACATCACACTTTTCAAAACGTGTTTTTCAGCCCGAAATAAACACGTTTTTTCAGGCAACTGAATCTCCTTGTAACAGCAAGCTTCAGAAGAGCCCACACACTCAGCCCTTAACCCCAGTGTACAGAAAGTGTCAAAACGTGTTTTTCAGCAGAAATAAACATGTTTCTGCAAGTTTGGTCAACCCCATGTAAGTTATGGGGCAGTAACATCACTCTTTTCAAAACGTGTTTTTCAGCCCGAAATAAACGCGTTTTTTCAGGCAACTGAATCTACTTGTAAAAGCAAGGCTCAGAAGTGCCCACACACTCACCCCTTAACCCCAGTGTACAGAAAGTGTCAAAACGTGTTTTTCAGCAGAAATAAACATGTTTCTGCAAGTTTGGTCAACCCCATGTAAGCTATGGGGCAGTAACATCACATTTTTCAAAACGTGTTTTTCAGCCCGAAATAAACGCGTTTTTTCAGACAACTGAATCTCCTTGTAACAGCAAGGCTCAGAAGAGCCCACACACTCAGCCCTTAACCCCAGTGTACAGAAAGTGTCAAAACGTGTTTTTCAGCAGAAATAAACATGTTTCTGCAAGTTTGGTCAACCCCATGTAAGTTATGGGGCAGTAACATCACACTTTTCAAAACGTGTTTTTCAGCCCGAAATAAACGCGTTTTTTCAGGCAACTGAATCTACTTGTAACAACAAGGCTCAGAAGTGCCCACACACTCAGCCCTTAACCCCAGTGTACAGAAAGTGTCAAAACGTGTTTTTCAGCAGAAATAAACATGTTTCTGCAAGTTTGGTCAACCCCATGTAAGTTATGGGGCAGTAACATCACACTTTTCAAAACGTGTTTTTCAGCCCGAAATAAACGCGTTTTTTCAGGCAACTGAATCTACTTGTAAAAGCAAGGCTCAGAAGTGCCCACACACTCAGCCCTTAACCCCAGTGTACAGAAAGTGTCAAAACATGTTTTTGAGCAGAAATAAACATGTTTCTGCAAGTTTGGTCAACCCCATGTAAGTTATGGGGCAGTAACATCACACTTTTCAAAACGTGTTTTTCAGCCCGAAATAAACACGTTTTTTCAGGCAACTGAATCTCCTTGTAACAGCAAGCTTCAGAAGAGCCCACACACTCAGCCCTTAACCCCAGTGTACAGAAAGTGTCAAAACGTGTTTTTCAGCAGAAATAAACATGTTTCTGCAAGTTTGGTCAACCCCATGTAAGTTATGGGGCAGTAACATCACACTTTTCAAAACGTGTTTTTCAGCCCGAAATAAACGCGTTTTTTCAGACAACTGAATCTCCTTGTAAAAGCAAGGCTCAGAAGTGCCCACACACTCAGCCCTTAACCCCAGTGTACAGAAAGTGTCAAAACGTGTTTTTCAGCAGAAATAAACATGTTTCTGCAAGTTTGGTCAACCCCATGTAAGTTATGGGGCAGTAACATCACACTTTTCAAAACGTGTTTTTCAGCCCGAAATAAACACGTTTTTTCAGGCAACTGAATCTCCTTGTAACAGCAAGCTTCAGAAGAGCCCACACACTCAGCCCTTAACCCCAGTGTACAGAAAGTGTCAAAACGTGTTTTTCAGCAGAAATAAACATGTTTCTGCAAGTTTGGTCAACCCCATGTAAGTTATGGGGCAGTAACATCACACTTTTCAAAACGTGTTTTTCAGCCCGAAATAAACGCGTTTTTTCAGACAACTGAATCTCCTTGTAAAAGCAAGGCTCAGAAGTGCCCACACACTCAGCCCTTAACCCCAGTGTACAGAAAGTGTCAAAACGTGTTTTTCAGCAGAAATAAACATGTTTCTGCAAGTTTGGTCAACCCCATGTAAGTTATGGGGCAGTAACATCACACTTTTCAAAACGTGATTTTCAGCCCGAAATAAACACGTTTTTTCAGGCAACTGAATCTCCTTGTAACAGCAAGCTTCAGAAGAGCCCACACACTCAGCCCTTAACCCCAGCGTACAGAAAGTGTCAAAACATGTTTTTCAGCAGAAATAAACATGTTTCTGCAAGTTTGGTCAACCCCATGTAAGTTATGGGGCAGTAACATCACACTTTTCAAAACGTGTTTTTCAGCCCGAAATAAACACGTTTTTTCAGGCAACTGAATCTCCTTGTAACAGCAAGCTTCAGAAGTGCCCACACACTCAGCCCTTAACCCCAGTGTACAGAAAGTGTCAAAACGTGTTTTTCAGCAGAAATAAACATGTTTCTGCAAGTTTGGTCAACCCCATGTAAGTTATGGGGCAGTAACATCACACTTTTCAAAACGTGTTTTTCAGGCGAAATAAACACGTTTTTTCAGGCAACTGAATCTCCTTGTAACAGCAAGCTTCAGAAGAGCCCACACACTCAGCCCTTAACCCCAGTGTACAGAAATTGTCAAAACATGTTTTTCAGCAGAAATAAACATGTTTCTGCAAGTTTGGTCAACCCCAGGTAAGTTATGGGGCAGTAACATCACACTTTTCAAAACGTGTTTTTCAGCCCGAAATAAACGCGTTTTTTCAGGCAACTGAATCTCCTTGTAACAGCAAGGCTCAGAAGTGCCCACACACTCAGCCCTTAACCCCAGTGTACAGAAAGTGTCAAAACGTGTTTTTCAGCAGAAATAAACATGTTTCTGCAAGTTTGGTCAACCCCATGTAAGTTATGGGGCAGTAACATCACTCTTTTCAAAACGTGTTTTTCAGCCCGAAATAAACGCGTTTTTTCAGGCAACTGAATCTACTTGTAAAAGCAAGGCTCAGAAGTGCCCACACACTCAGCCCTTAACCCCAGTGTACAGAAAGTGTCAAAACGTGTTTTTCAGCAGAAATAAACATGTTTCTGCAAGTTTGGTCAACCCCATGTAAGTTATGGGGCAGTAACATCACATTTTTCAAAACGTGTTTTTCAGCCCGAAATAAACGCGTTTTTTCAGACAACTGAATCTCCTTGTAACAGCAAGGCTCAGAAGAGCCCACACACTCAGCCCTTAACCCCAGTGTACAGAAAGTGTCAAAACGTGTTTTTCAGCAGAAATAAACATGTTTCTGCAAGTTTGGTCAACCCCATGTAAGTTATGGGGCAGTAACATCACATTTTTCAAAACGTGTTTTTCAGCCCGAAATAAACGCGTTTTTTCAGACAACTGAATCTCCTTGTAACAGCAAGGCTCAGAAGAGCCCACACACTCAGCCCTTAACCCCAGTGTACAGAAAGTGTCAAAACGTGTTTTTCAGCAGAAATAAACATGTTTCTGCAAGTTTGGTCAACCCCATGTAAGTTATGGGGCAGTAACATCACACTTTTCAAAACGTGTTTTTCAGCCCGAAATAAACGCGTTTTTTCAGGCAACTGAATCTACTTGTAACAACAAGGCTCAGAAGTGCCCACACACTCAGCCCTTAACCCCAGTGTACAGAAAGTGTCAAAACATGTTTTTCAGCAGAAATAAACATGTTTCTGCAAGTTTGGTCAACCCCATGTAAGTTATGGGGCAGTAACATCACACTTTTCAAAACGTGTTTTTCAGCCCGAAATAAACACGTTTTTTCAGGCAACTGAATCTCCTTGTAACAGCAAGCTTCAGAAGAGCCCACACACTCAGCCCTTAACCCCAGTGTACAGAAAGTGTCAAAACATGTTTTTCAGCAGAAATAAACATGTTTCTGCAAGTGTTGTCAACCCCATGTAAGTTATGGGGCAGTAACATCACACTTTTCAAAACGTGTTTTTCAGCCCGAAATAAACACGTTTTTTCAGGCAACTGAATCTCCTTGTAACAGCAAGCTTCAGAAGTGCCCACACACTCAGCCCTTAACCCCAGTGTACAGAAAGTGTCAAAACGTGTTTTTCAGCAGAAATAAACATGTTTCTGCAAGTTTGGTCAACCCCATGTAAGTTATGGGGCAGTAACATCACACTTTTCAAAACGTGTTTTTCAGCCCGAAATAAACGCGTTTTTTCAGACAACTGAATCTCCTTGTAACAGCAAGCTTCAGAAGAGCCCACACACTCAGCCCTTAACCCCAGTGTACAGAAAGTGTCAAAACGTGTTTTTCAGCAGAAATAAACATGTTTCTGCAAGTTTGGTCAACCCCATGTAAGTTATGGGGCAGTAACATCACACTTTTCAAAACGTGTTTTTCAGCCCGAAATAAACGCGTTTTTTCAGGCAACTGAATCTACTTGTAACAGCAAGGCTCAGAAGTGCCCACACACTCAGCCCTTAACCCCAGTGTACAGAAAGTGTCAAAACATGTTTTTCAGCAGAAATAAACATGTTTCTGCAAGTTTGGTCAACCCCATGTAAGTTATGGGGCAGTAACATCACACTTTTCAAAACGTGTTTTTCAGCCCGAAATAAACGCGTTTTTTCAGACAACTGAATCTCCTTCTAACAGCAAGCTTCAGAAGAGCCCACACACTCAGCCCTTAACCCCAGTGTACAGAAAGTGTCAAAACGTGTTTTTCAGCAGAAATAAACATGTTTCTGCAAGTTTGGTCAACCCCATGTAAGTTATGGGGCAGTAACATCACACTTTTCAAAACGTGTTTTTCAGCCCGAAATAAACGCGTTTTTTCAGGCAACTGAATCTCCTTGTAACAGCAAGCTTCAGAAGAGCCCACACACTCAGCCCTTAACCCCAGTGTACAGAAAGTGTCAAAACGTGTTTTTCAGCAGAAATAAACATGTTTCTGCAAGTTTGGTCAACCCCATGTAAGTTATGGGGCAGTAACATCACTCTTTTCAAAACGTGTTTTTCAGCCCGAAATAAACGCGTTTTTTCAGGCAACTGAATCTACTTGTAAAAGCAAGGCTCAGAAGTGCCCACACACTCAGCCCTTAACCCCAGTGTACAGAAAGTGTCAAAACATGTTTTTCAGCAGAAATAAACATGTTTCTGCAAGTTTGGTCAACCCCAGGTAAGTTATGGGGCAGTAACATCACACTTTTCAAAACGTGTTTTTCAGCCCGAAATAAACGCGTTTTTTCAGGCAACTGAATCTCCTTGTAACAGCAAGGCTCAGAAGTGCCCACACACTCAGCCCTTAACCCCAGTGTACAGAAAGTGTCAAAACATGATTTTCAGCAGAAATAAACATGTTTCTGCAAGTTTGGTCAACCCCATGTAAGTTATGGGGCAGTAACATCACACTTTTCAAAACGTGTTTTTCAGCCCGAAATAAACACGTTTTTTCAGGCAACTGAATCTCCTTGTAACAGCAAGCTTCAGAAGAGCCCACACACTCAGCCCTTAACCCCAGTGTACAGAAAGTGTCAAAACGTGTTTTTCAGCAGAAATAAACATGTTTCTGCAAGTTTGGTCAACCCCATGTAAGTTATGGGGCAGTAACATCACTCTTTTCAAAACGTGTTTTTCAGCCCGAAATAAACGCGTTTTTTCAGGCAACTGAATCTACTTGTAAAAGCAAGGCTCAGAAGTGCCCACACACTCAGCCCTTAACCCCAGTGTACAGAAAGTGTCAAAACATGTTTTTCAGCAGAAATAAACATGTTTCTGCAAGTTTGGTCAACCCCATGTAAGTTATGGGGCAGTAACATCACACTTTTCAAAACGTGTTTTTCAGCCCGAAATAAACACGTTTTTTCAGGCAACTGAATCTCCTTGTAACAGCAAGCTTCAGAAGAGCCCACACACTCAGCCCTTAACCCCAGTGTACAGAAAGTGTCAAAACGTGTTTTTCAGCAGAAATAAACATGTTTCTGCAAGTTTGGTCAACCCCATGTAAGTTATGGGGCAGTAACATCACACTTTTCAAAACGTGTTTTTCAGCCCGAAATAAACGCGTTTTTTCAGGCAACTGAATCTCCTTGTAACAGCAAGCTTCAGAAGAGCCCACACACTCAGCCCTTAACCCCAGTGTACAGAAAGTGTCAAAACGTGTTTTTCAGCAGAAATAAACATGTTTCTGCAAGTTTGGTCAACCCCATGTAAGTTATGGGGCAGTAACATCACTCTTTTCAAAACGTGTTTTTCAGCCCGAAATAAACGCGTTTTTTCAGGCAACTGAATCTACTTGTAAAAGCAAGGCTCAGAAGTGCCCACACACTCACCCCTTAACCCCAGTGTACAGAAAGTGTCAAAACGTGTTTTTAGCAGAAATAAACATGTTTCTGCAAGTTTGGTCAACCCCATGTAAGCTATGGGGCAGTAACATCACATTTTTCAAAACGTGTTTTTCAGCCCGAAATAAACGCGTTTTTTCAGACAACTGAATCTCCTTGTAACAGCAAGGCTCAGAAGAGCCCACACACTCAGCCCTTAACCCCAGTGTACAGAAAGTGTCAAAACGTGTTTTTCAGCAGAAATAAACATGTTTCTGCAAGTTTGGTCAACCCCATGTAAGTTATGGGGCAGTAACATCACACTTTTCAAAACGTGTTTTTCAGCCCGAAATAAACGCGTTTTTTCAGGCAACTGAATCTACTTGTAACAACAAGGCTCAGAAGTGCCCACACACTCAGCCCTTAACCCCAGTGTACAGAAAGTGTCAAAACGTGTTTTTCAGCAGAAATAAACATGTTTCTGCAAGTTTGGTCAACCCCATGTAAGTTATGGGGCAGTAACATCACACTTTTCAAAACGTGTTTTTCAGCCCGAAATAAACGCGTTTTTTCAGGCAACTGAATCTACTTGTAAAAGCAAGGCTCAGAAGTGCCCACACACTCAGCCCTTAACCCCAGTGTACAGAAAGTGTCAAAACATGTTTTTGAGCAGAAATAAACATGTTTCTGCAAGTTTGGTCAACCCCATGTAAGTTATGGGGCAGTAACATCACACTTTTCAAAACGTGTTTTTCAGCCCGAAATAAACACGTTTTTTCAGGCAACTGAATCTCCTTGTAACAGCAAGCTTCAGAAGAGCCCACACACTCAGCCCTTAACCCCAGTGTACAGAAAGTGTCAAAACGTGTTTTTCAGCAGAAATAAACATGTTTCTGCAAGTTTGGTCAACCCCATGTAAGTTATGGGGCAGTAACATCACACTTTTCAAAACGTGTTTTTCAGCCCGAAATAAACGCGTTTTTTCAGGCAACTGAATCTCCTTGTAACAGCAAGCTTCAGAAGAGCCCACACACTCAGCCCTTAACCCCAGTGTACAGAAAGTGTCAAAACGTGTTTTTCAGCAGAAATAAACATGTTTCTGCAAGTTTGGTCAACCCCATGTAAGTTATGGGGCAGTAACATCACTCTTTTCAAAACGTGTTTTTCAGCCCGAAATAAACGCGTTTTTTCAGGCAACTGAATCTACTTGTAAAAGCAAGGCTCAGAAGTGCCCACACACTCACCCCTTAACCCCAGTGTACAGAAAGTGTCAAAACGTGTTTTTCAGCAGAAATAAACATGTTTCTGCAAGTTTGGTCAACCCCATGTAAGCTATGGGGCAGTAACATCACATTTTTCAAAACGTGTTTTTCAGCCCGAAATAAACGCGTTTTTTCAGACAACTGAATCTCCTTGTAACAGCAAGGCTCAGAAGAGCCCACACACTCAGCCCTTAACCCCAGTGTACAGAAAGTGTCAAAACGTGTTTTTCAGCAGAAATAAACATGTTTCTGCAAGTTTGGTCAACCCCATGTAAGTTATGGGGCAGTAACATCACACTTTTCAAAACGTGTTTTTCAGCCCGAAATAAACGCGTTTTTTCAGGCAACTGAATCTACTTGTAACAACAAGGCTCAGAAGTGCCCACACACTCAGCCCTTAACCCCAGTGTACAGAAAGTGTCAAAACGTGTTTTTCAGCAGAAATAAACATGTTTCTGCAAGTTTGGTCAACCCCATGTAAGTTATGGGGCAGTAACATCACACTTTTCAAAACGTGTTTTTCAGCCCGAAATAAACGCGTTTTTTCAGGCAACTGAATCTACTTGTAAAAGCAAGGCTCAGAAGTGCCCACACACTCAGCCCTTAACCCCAGTGTACAGAAAGTGTCAAAACATGTTTTTGAGCAGAAATAAACATGTTTCTGCAAGTTTGGTCAACCCCATGTAAGTTATGGGGCAGTAACATCACACTTTTCAAAACGTGTTTTTCAGCCCGAAATAAACACGTTTTTTCAGGCAACTGAATCTCCTTGTAACAGCAAGCTTCAGAAGAGCCCACACACTCAGCCCTTAACCCCAGTGTACAGAAAGTGTCAAAACGTGTTTTTCAGCAGAAATAAACATGTTTCTGCAAGTTTGGTCAACCCCATGTAAGTTATGGGGCAGTAACATCACACTTTTCAAAACGTGTTTTTCAGCCCGAAATAAACGCGTTTTTTCAGACAACTGAATCTCCTTGTAAAAGCAAGGCTCAGAAGTGCCCACACACTCAGCCCTTAACCCCAGTGTACAGAAAGTGTCAAAACGTGTTTTTCAGCAGAAATAAACATGTTTCTGCAAGTTTGGTCAACCCCATGTAAGTTATGGGGCAGTAACATCACACTTTTCAAAACGTGTTTTTCAGCCCGAAATAAACACGTTTTTTCAGGCAACTGAATCTCCTTGTAACAGCAAGCTTCAGAAGAGCCCACACACTCAGCCCTTAACCCCAGTGTACAGAAAGTGTCAAAACGTGTTTTTCAGCAGAAATAAACATGTTTCTGCAAGTTTGGTCAACCCCATGTAAGTTATGGGGCAGTAACATCACACTTTTCAAAACGTGTTTTTCAGCCCGAAATAAACGCGTTTTTTCAGACAACTGAATCTCCTTGTAAAAGCAAGGCTCAGAAGTGCCCACACACTCAGCCCTTAACCCCAGTGTACAGAAAGTGTCAAAACGTGTTTTTCAGCAGAAATAAACATGTTTCTGCAAGTTTGGTCAACCCCATGTAAGTTATGGGGCAGTAACATCACACTTTTCAAAACGTGATTTTCAGCCCGAAATAAACACGTTTTTTCAGGCAACTGAATCTCCTTGTAACAGCAAGCTTCAGAAGAGCCCACACACTCAGCCCTTAACCCCAGCGTACAGAAAGTGTCAAAACATGTTTTTCAGCAGAAATAAACATGTTTCTGCAAGTTTGGTCAACCCCAGGTAAGTTATGGGGCAGTAACATCACACTTTTCAAAACGTGTTTTTCAGCCCGAAATAAACGCGTTTTTTCAGGCAACTGAATCTCCTTGTAACAGCAAGGCTCAGAAGTGCCCACACACTCAGCCCTTAACCCCAGTGTACAGAAAGTGTCAAAACGTGTTTTTCAGCAGAAATAAACATGTTTCTGCAAGTTTGGTCAACCCCATGTAAGTTATGGGGCAGTAACATCACTCTTTTCAAAACGTGTTTTTCAGCCCGAAATAAACGCGTTTTTTCAGGCAACTGAATCTACTTGTAAAAGCAAGGCTCAGAAGTGCCCACACACTCAGCCCTTAACCCCAGTGTACAGAAAGTGTCAAAACGTGTTTTTCAGCAGAAATAAACATGTTTCTGCAAGTTTGGTCAACCCCATGTAAGTTATGGGGCAGTAACATCACATTTTTCAAAACGTGTTTTTCAGCCCGAAATAAACGCGTTTTTTCAGACAACTGAATCTCCTTGTAACAGCAAGGCTCAGAAGAGCCCACACACTCAGCCCTTAACCCCAGTGTACAGAAAGTGTCAAAACGTGTTTTTCAGCAGAAATAAACATGTTTCTGCAAGTTTGGTCAACCCCATGTAAGTTATGGGGCAGTAACATCACATTTTTCAAAACGTGTTTTTCAGCCCGAAATAAACGCGTTTTTTCAGACAACTGAATCTCCTTGTAACAGCAAGGCTCAGAAGAGCCCACACACTCAGCCCTTAACCCCAGTGTACAGAAAGTGTCAAAACGTGTTTTTCAGCAGAAATAAACATGTTTCTGCAAGTTTGGTCAACCCCATGTAAGTTATGGGGCAGTAACATCACACTTTTCAAAACGTGTTTTTCAGCCCGAAATAAACGCGTTTTTTCAGGCAACTGAATCTACTTGTAACAACAAGGCTCAGAAGTGCCCACACACTCAGCCCTTAACCCCAGTGTACAGAAAGTGTCAAAACATGTTTTTCAGCAGAAATAAACATGTTTCTGCAAGTTTGGTCAACCCCATGTAAGTTATGGGGCAGTAACATCACACTTTTCAAAACGTGTTTTTCAGCCCGAAATAAACACGTTTTTTCAGGCAACTGAATCTCCTTGTAACAGCAAGCTTCAGAAGAGCCCACACACTCAGCCCTTAACCCCAGTGTACAGAAAGTGTCAAAACATGTTTTTCAGCAGAAATAAACATGTTTCTGCAAGTGTTGTCAACCCCATGTAAGTTATGGTGCAGTAACATCACACTTTTCAAAACGTGTTTTTCAGCCCGAAATAAACACGTTTTTTCAGGCAACTGAATCTCCTTGTAACAGCAAGCTTCAGAAGTGCCCACACACTCAGCCCTTAACCCCAGTGTACAGAAAGTGTCAAAACGTGTTTTTCAGCAGAAATAAACATGTTTCTGCAAGTTTGGTCAACCCCATGTAAGTTATGGGGCAGTAACATCACACTTTTCAAAACGTGTTTTTCAGCCCGAAATAAACGCGTTTTTTCAGACAACTGAATCTCCTTGTAACAGCAAGCTTCAGAAGAGCCCACACACTCAGCCCTTAACCCCAGTGTACAGAAAGTGTCAAAACGTGTTTTTCAGCAGAAATAAACATGTTTCTGCAAGTTTGGTCAACCCCATGTAAGTTATGGGGCAGTAACATCACACTTTTCAAAACGTGTTTTTCAGCCCGAAATAAACGCGTTTTTTCAGGCAACTGAATCTACTTGTAACAACAAGGCTCAGAAGTGCCCACACACTCAGCCCTTAACCCCAGTGTACAGAAAGTGTCAAAACATGTTTTTCAGCAGAAATAAACATGTTTCTGCAAGTTTGGTCAACCCCATGTAAGTTATGGGGCAGTAACATCACACTTTTCAAAACGTGTTTTTCAGCCCGAAATAAACGCGTTTTTTCAGACAACTGAATCTCCTTGTAAAAGCAAGGCTCAGAAGTGCCCACACACTCAGCCCTTAACCCCAGTGTACAGAAAGTGTCAAAACGTGTTTTTCAGCAGAAATAAACATGTTTCTGCAAGTTTGGTCAACCCCATGTAAGTTATGGGGCAGTAACATCACACTTTTCAAAACGTGTTTTTCAGCCCGAAATAAACACGTTTTTTCAGGCAACTGAATCTCCTTGTAACAGCAAGCTTCAGAAGAGCCCACACACTCAGCCCTTAACCCCAGTGTACAGAAAGTGTCAAAACGTGTTTTTCAGCAGAAATAAACATGTTTCTGCAAGTTTGGTCAACCCCATGTAAGTTATGGGGCAGTAACATCACACTTTTCAAAACGTGTTTTTCAGCCCGAAATAAACGCGTTTTTTCAGACAACTGAATCTCCTTGTAAAAGCAAGGCTCAGAAGTGCCCACACACTCAGCCCTTAACCCCAGTGTACAGAAAGTGTCAAAACGTGTTTTTCAGCAGAAATAAACATGTTTCTGCAAGTTTGGTCAACCCCATGTAAGTTATGGGGCAGTAACATCACTCTTTTCAAAACGTGATTTTCAGCCCGAAATAAACACGTTTTTTCAGGCAACTGAATCTCCTTGTAACAGCAAGCTTCAGAAGAGCCCACACACTCAGCCCTTAACCCCAGCGTACAGAAAGTGTCAAAACATGTTTTTCAGCAGAAATAAACATGTTTCTGCAAGTTTGGTCAACCCCATGTAAGTTATGGGGCAGTAACATCACACTTTTCAAAACGTGTTTTTCAGCCCGAAATAAACACGTTTTTTCAGGCAACTGAATCTCCTTGTAACAGCAAGCTTCAGAAGTGCCCACACACTCAGCCCTTAACCCCAGTGTACAGAAAGTGTCAAAACGTGTTTTTCAGCAGAAATAAACATGTTTCTGCAAGTTTGGTCAACCCCATGTAAGTTATGGGGCAGTAACATCACACTTTTCAAAACGTGTTTTTCAGGCGAAATAAACACGTTTTTTCAGGCAACTGAATCTCCTTGTAACAGCAAGCTTCAGAAGAGCCCACACACTCAGCCCTTAACCCCAGTGTACAGAAAGTGTCAAAACGTGTTTTTCAGCAGAAATAAACATGTTTCTGCAAGTTTGGTCAACCCCATGTAAGTTATGGGGCAGTAACATCACATTTTTCAAAACGTGTTTTTCAGCCCGAAATAAACGCGTTTTTTCAGACAACTGAATCTCCTTGTAACAGCAAGGCTCAGAAGAGCCCACACACTCAGCCCTTAACCCCAGTGTACAGAAAGTGTCAAAACGTGTTTTTCAGCAGAAATAAACATGTTTCTGCAAGTTTGGTCAACCCCATGTAAGTTATGGGGCAGTAACATCACATTTTTCAAAACGTGTTTTTCAGCCCGAAATAAACGCGTTTTTTCAGACAACTGAATCTCCTTGTAACAGCAAGGCTCAGAAGAGCCCACACACTCAGCCCTTAACCCCAGTGTACAGAAAGTGTCAAAACGTGTTTTTCAGCAGAAATAAACATGTTTCTGCAAGTTTGGTCAACCCCATGTAAGTTATGGGGCAGTAACATCACACTTTTCAAAACGTGTTTTTCAGCCCGAAATAAACGCGTTTTTTCAGGCAACTGAATCTACTTGTAACAACAAGGCTCAGAAGTGCCCACACACTCAGCCCTTAACCCCAGTGTACAGAAAGTGTCAAAACATGTTTTTCAGCAGAAATAAACATGTTTCTGCAAGTTTGGTCAACCCCATGTAAGTTATGGGGCAGTAACATCACACTTTTCAAAACGTGTTTTTCAGCCCGAAATAAACACGTTTTTTCAGGCAACTGAATCTCCTTGTAACAGCAAGCTTCAGAAGAGCCCACACACTCAGCCCTTAACCCCAGTGTACAGAAAGTGTCAAAACATGTTTTTCAGCAGAAATAAACATGTTTCTGCAAGTGTTGTCAACCCCATGTAAGTTATGGTGCAGTAACATCACACTTTTCAAAACGTGTTTTTCAGCCCGAAATAAACACGTTTTTTCAGGCAACTGAATCTCCTTGTAACAGCAAGCTTCAGAAGTGCCCACACACTCAGCCCTTAACCCCAGTGTACAGAAAGTGTCAAAACGTGTTTTTCAGCAGAAATAAACATGTTTCTGCAAGTTTGGTCAACCCCATGTAAGTTATGGGGCAGTAACATCACACTTTTCAAAACGTGTTTTTCAGCCCGAAATAAACGCGTTTTTTCAGACAACTGAATCTCCTTGTAACAGCAAGCTTCAGAAGAGCCCACACACTCAGCCCTTAACCCCAGTGTACAGAAAGTGTCAAAACGTGTTTTTCAGCAGAAATAAACATGTTTCTGCAAGTTTGGTCAACCCCATGTAAGTTATGGGGCAGTAACATCACACTTTTCAAAACGTGTTTTTCAGCCCGAAATAAACGCGTTTTTTCAGGCAACTGAATCTACTTGTAACAGCAAGGCTCAGAAGTGCCCACACACTCAGCCCTTAACCCCAGTGTACAGAAAGTGTCAAAACATGTTTTTCAGCAGAAATAAACATGTTTCTGCAAGTTTGGTCAACCCCATGTAAGTTATGGGGCAGTAACATCACACTTTTCAAAACGTGTTTTTCAGCCCGAAATAAACGCGTTTTTTCAGACAACTGAATCTCCTTGTAACAGCAAGCTTCAGAAGAGCCCACACACTCAGCCCTTAACCCCAGTGTACAGAAAGTGTCAAAACGTGTTTTTCAGCAGAAATAAACATGTTTCTGCAAGTTTGGTCAACCCCATGTAACTTATGGGGCAGTAACATCACACTTTTCAAAACGTGTTTTTCAGCCCGAAATAAACGCGTTTTTTCAGACAACTGAATCTCCTTGTAACAGCAAGCTTCAGAAGAGCCCACACACTCAGCCCTTAACCCCAGTGTACAGAAATTGTCAAAACATGTTTTTCAGCAGAAATAAACATGTTTCTGCAAGTTTGGTCAACCCCATGTAAGTTATGGGGCAGTAACATCACACTTTTCAAAACGTGTTTTTCAGCCCGAAATAAACGCGTTTTTTCAGGCAACTGAATCTACTTGTAACAGCAAGGCTCAGAAGTGCCCACACACTCAGCCCTTAACCCCAGTGTACAGAAAGTGTCAAAACATGTTTTTCAGCAGAAATAAACATGTTTCTGCAAGTTTGGTCAACCCCATGTAAGTTATGGGGCAGTAACATCACACTTTTCAAAACGTGTTTTTCAGCCCGAAATAAACGCGTTTTTTCAGACAACTGAATCTCCTTCTAACAGCAAGCTTCAGAAGAGCCCACACACTCAGCCCTTAACCCCAGTGTACAGAAAGTGTCAAAACGTGTTTTTCAGCAGAAATAAACATGTTTCTGCAAGTTTGGTCAACCCCATGTAAGTTATGGGGCAGTAACATCACACTTTTCAAAACGTGTTTTTCAGCCCGAAATAAACGCGTTTTTTCAGGCAACTGAATCTCCTTGTAACAGCAAGCTTCAGAAGAGCCCACACACTCAGCCCTTAACCCCAGTGTACAGAAAGTGTCAAAACGTGTTTTTCAGCAGAAATAAACATGTTTCTGCAAGTTTGGTCAACCCCATGTAAGTTATGGGGCAGTAACATCACTCTTTTCAAAACGTGTTTTTCAGCCCGAAATAAACGCGTTTTTTCAGGCAACTGAATCTACTTGTAAAAGCAAGGCTCAGAAGTGCCCACACACTCAGCCCTTAACCCCAGTGTACAGAAAGTGTCAAAACATGTTTTTCAGCAGAAATAAACATGTTTCTGCAAGTTTGGTCAACCCCAGGTAAGTTATGGGGCAGTAACATCACACTTTTCAAAACGTGTTTTTCAGCCCGAAATAAACGCGTTTTTTCAGGCAACTGAATCTCCTTGTAACAGCAAGGCTCAGAAGTGCCCACACACTCAGCCCTTAACCCCAGTGTACAGAAAGTGTCAAAACATGATTTTCAGCAGAAATAAACATGTTTCTGCAAGTTTGGTCAACCCCATGTAAGTTATGGGGCAGTAACATCACACTTTTCAAAACGTGTTTTTCAGCCCGAAATAAACACGTTTTTTCAGGCAACTGAATCTCCTTGTAACAGCAAGCTTCAGAAGAGCCCACACACTCAGCCCTTAACCCCAGTGTACAGAAAGTGTCAAAACGTGTTTTTCAGCAGAAATAAACATGTTTCTGCAAGTTTGGTCAACCCCATGTAAGTTATGGGGCAGTAACATCACTCTTTTCAAAACGTGTTTTTCAGCCCGAAATAAACGCGTTTTTTCAGGCAACTGAATCTACTTGTAAAAGCAAGGCTCAGAAGTGCCCACACACTCAGCCCTTAACCCCAGTGTACAGAAAGTGTCAAAACATGTTTTTCAGCAGAAATAAACATGTTTCTGCAAGTTTGGTCAACCCCATGTAAGTTATGGGGCAGTAACATCACACTTTTCAAAACGTGTTTTTCAGCCCGAAATAAACACGTTTTTTCAGGCAACTGAATCTCCTTGTAACAGCAAGCTTCAGAAGAGCCCACACACTCAGCCCTTAACCCCAGTGTACAGAAAGTGTCAAAACGTGTTTTTCAGCAGAAATAAACATGTTTCTGCAAGTTTGGTCAACCCCATGTAAGTTATGGGGCAGTAACATCACACTTTTCAAAACGTGTTTTTCAGCCCGAAATAAACGCGTTTTTTCAGGCAACTGAATCTACTTGTAACAACAAGGCTCAGAAGTGCCCACACACTCAGCCCTTAACCCCAGTGTACAGAAAGTGTCAAAACATGTTTTTCAGCAGAAATAAACATGTTTCTGCAAGTTTGGTCAACCCCATGTAAGTTATGGGGCAGTAACATCACACTTTTCAAAACGTGTTTTTCAGCCCGAAATAAACACGTTTTTTCAGGCAACTGAATCTCCTTGTAACAGCAAGCTTCAGAAGAGCCCACACACTCAGCCCTTAACCCCAGTGTACAGAAAGTGTCAAAACGTGTTTTTCAGCAGAAATAAACATGTTTCTGCAAGTTTGGTCAACCCCATGTAAGTTATGGGGCAGTAACATCACTCTTTTCAAAACGTGTTTTTCAGCCCGAAATAAACGCGTTTTTTCAGGCAACTGAATCTACTTGTAAAAGCAAGGCTCAGAAGTGCCCACACACTCAGCCCTAAACCCCAGTGTACAGAAAGTGTCAAAACGTGTTTTTCAGCAGAAATAAACATGTTTCTGCAAGTTTGGTTAACCCCATGTAAGTTATGGGGCAGTAACATCACATTTTTCAAAACGTGTTTTCAGCCCGAAATAAACGCGTTTTTTCAGACAACTGAATCTCCTTGTAACAGCAAGGCTCAGAAGAGCCCACACACTCAGCCCTTAACCCCAGTGTACAGAAAGTGTCAAAACGTGTTTTTCTGCAGAAATAAACATGTTTCTGCAAGTTTGGTCAACCCCATGTAAGTTATGGGGCAGTAACATCACACTTTTCAAAACGTGTTTTTCAGCCCGAAATAAACACGTTTTTTCAGGCAACTGAATCTCCTTGTAACAGCAAGCTTCAGAAGAGCCCACACACTCAGCCCTTAACCCCAGTGTACAGAAAGTGTCAAAACATGTTTTTCAGCAGAAATAAACATGTTTCTGCAAGTTTGGTCAACCCCATGTAAGTTATGGGGCAGTAACATCACACTTTTCAAAACGTGTTTTTCAGCCCGAAATAAACACGTTTTTTCAGGCAACTGAATCTCCTTGTAACAGCAAGCTTCAGAAGTGCCCACACACTCAGCCCTTAACCCCAGTGTACAGAAAGTGTCAAAACGTGTTTTTCAGCAGAAATAAACATGTTTCTGCAAGTTTGGTCAACCCCATGTAAGTTATGGGGCAGTAACATCACACTTTTCAAAACGTGTTTTTCAGCCCGAAATAAACGCGTTTTTTCAGACAACTGAATCTCCTTGTAACAGCAAGCTTCAGAAGAGCCCACACACTCAGCCCTTAACCCCAGTGTACAGAAAGTGTCAAAACGTGTTTTTCAGCAGAAATAAACATGTTTCTGCAAGTTTGGTCAACCCCATGTAAGTTATGGGGCAGTAACATCACACTTTTCAAAACGTGTTTTTCAGCCCGAAATAAACGCGTTTTTTCAGGCAACTGAATCTACTTGTAACAGCAAGGCTCAGAAGTGCCCACACACTCAGCCCTTAACCCCAGTGTACAGAAAGTGTCAAAACATGTTTTTCAGCAGAAATAAACATGTTTCTGCAAGTTTGGTCAACCCCATGTAAGTTATGGGGCAGTAACATCACACTTTTCAAAACGTGTTTTTCAGCCCGAAATAAACGCGTTTTTTCAGACAACTGAATCTCCTTGTAACAGCAAGCTTCAGAAGAGCCCACACACTCAGCCCTTAACCCCAGTGTACAGAAAGTGTCAAAACGTGTTTTTCAGCAGAAATAAACATGTTTCTGCAAGTTTGGTCAACCCCATGTAAGTTATGGGGCAGTAACATCACACTTTTCAAAACGTGTTTTTCAGCCCGAAATAAACGCGTTTTTTCAGGCAACTGAATCTCCTTGTAACAGCAAGCTTCAGAAGAGCCCACACACTAAGCCCTTAACCCCAGTGTACAGAAAGTGTCAAAACGTGTTTTTCAGCAGAAATAAACATGTTTCTGCAAGTTTGGTCAACCCCATGTAAGTTATGGGGCAGTAACATCACACTTTTCAAAACGTGTTTTTCAGCCCGAAATAAACGCGTTTTTTCAGACAACTGAATCTCCTTGTAACAGCAAGCTTCAGAAGAGCCCACACACTCAGCCCTTAACCCCAGTGTACAGAAATTGTCAAAACATGTTTTTCAGCAGAAATAAACATGTTTCTGCAAGTTTGGTCAACCCCAGGTAAGTTATGGGGCAGTAACATCACACTTTTCAAAACGTGTTTTTCAGCCCGAAATAAACGCGTTTTTTCAGGCAACTGAATCTCCTTGTAACAGCAAGGCTCAGAAGTGCCCACACACTCAGCCCTTAACCCCAGTGTACAGAAAGTGTCAAAACATGATTTTCAGCAGAAATAAACATGTTTCTGCAAGTTTGGTCAACCCCATGTAAGTTATGGGGCAGTAACATCACACTTTTCAAAACGTGTTTTTCAGCCCGAAATAAACACGTTTTTTCAGGCAACTGAATCTCCTTGTAACAGCAAGCTTCAGAAGAGCCCACACACTCAGCCCTTAACCCCAGTGTACAGAAAGTGTCAAAACGTGTTTTTCAGCAGAAATAAACATGTTTCTGCAAGTTTGGTCAACCCCATGTAAGTTATGGGGCAGTAACATCACTCTTTTCAAAACGTGTTTTTCAGCCCGAAATAAACGCGTTTTTTCAGGCAACTGAATCTACTTGTAAAAGCAAGGCTCAGAAGTGCCCACACACTCAGCCCTTAACCCCAGTGTACAGAAAGTGTCAAAACATGTTTTTCAGCAGAAATAAACATGTTTCTGCAAGTTTGGTCAACCCCAGGTAAGTTATGGGGCAGTAACATCACACTTTTCAAAACGTGTTTTTCAGCCCGAAATAAACGCGTTTTTTCAGGCAACTGAATCTCCTTGTAATAGCAAGGCTCAGAAGTGCCCACACACTCAGCCCTTAACCCCAGTGTACAGAAAGTGTCAAAACATGATTTTCAGCAGAAATAAACATGTTTCTGCAAGTTTGGTCAACCCCATGTAAGTTATGGGGCAGTAACATCACACTTTTCAAAACGTGTTTTTCATCCCGAAATAAACGCGTTTTTTCAGACAACTGAATCTCCTTGTAACAGCAAGCTTCAGAAGAGCCCACACACTCAGCCCTTAACCCCAGTGTACAGAAAGTGTCAAAACGTGTTTTTCAGCAGAAATAAACATGTTTCTGCAAGTTTGGTCAACCCCATGTAAGTTATGGGGCAGTAACATCACACTTTTCAAAACGTGTTTTTCAGCCCGAAATAAACGCGTTTTTTCAGGCAACTGAATCTCCTTGTAACAGCAAGCTTCAGAAGAGCCCACACACTCAGCCCTTAACCCCAGTGTACAGAAAGTGTCAAAACGTGTTTTTCAGCAGAAATAAACATGTTTCTGCAAGTTTGGTCAACCCCATGTAAGTTATGGGGCAGTAACATCACACTTTTCAAAACGTGTTTTTCAGCCCGAAATAAACGCGTTTTTTCAGACAACTGAATCTCCTTGTAACAGCAAGCTTCAGAAGAGCCCACACACTCAGCCCTTAACCCCAGTGTACAGAAATTGTCAAAACATGTTTTTCAGCAGAAATAAACATGTTTCTGCAAGTTTGGTCAACCCCAGGTAAGTTATGGGGCAGTAACATCACACTTTTCAAAACGTGTTTTTCAGCCCGAAATAAACGCGTTTTTTCAGACAACTGAATCTCCTTGTAACAGCAAGGCTCAGAAGTGCCCACACACTCAGCCCTTAACCCCAGTGTACAGAAAGTGTCAAAACATGATTTTCAGCAGAAATAAACATGTTTCTGCAAGTTTGGTCAACCCCATGTAAGTTATGGGGCAGTAACATCACACTTTTCAAAACGTGTTTTTCAGCCCGAAATAAACACGTTTTTTCAGGCAACTGAATCTCCTTGTAACAGCAAGCTTCAGAAGAGCCCACACACTCAGCCCTTAACCCCAGTGTACAGAAAGTGTCAAAACGTGTTTTTCAGCAGAAATAAACATGTTTCTGCAAGTTTGGTCAACCCCATGTAAGTTATGGGGCAGTAACATCACTCTTTTCAAAACGTGTTTTTCAGCCCGAAATAAACGCGTTTTTTCAGGCAACTGAATCTACTTGTAAAAGCAAGGCTCAGAAGTGCCCACACACTCAGCCCTTAACCCCAGTGTACAGAAAGTGTCAAAACATGTTTTTCAGCAGAAATAAACATGTTTCTGCAAGTTTGGTCAACCCCAGGTAAGTTATGGGGCAGTAACATCACACTTTTCAAAACGTGTTTTTCAGCCCGAAATAAACGCGTTTTTTCAGGCAACTGAATCTCCTTGTAACAGCAAGGCTCAGAAGTGCCCACACACTCAGCCCTTAACCCCAGTGTACAGAAAGTGTCAAAACATGATTTTCAGCAGAAATAAACATGTTTCTGCAAGTTTGGTCAACCCCATGTAAGTTATGGGGCAGTAACATCACACTTTTCAAAACGTGTTTTTCAGCCCGAAATAAACACGTTTTTTCAGGCAACTGAATCTCCTTGTAACAGCAAGCTTCAGAAGAGCCCACACACTCAGCCCTTAACCCCAGTGTACAGAAAGTGTCAAAACGTGTTTTTCAGCAGAAATAAACATGTTTCTGCAAGTTTGGTCAACCCCATGTAAGTTATGGGGCAGTAACATCACTCTTTTCAAAACGTGTTTTTCAGCCCGAAATAAACGCGTTTTTTCAGGCAACTGAATCTACTTGTAAAAGCAAGGCTCAGAAGTGCCCACACACTCAGCCCTTAACCCCAGTGTACAGAAAGTGTCAAAACATGTTTTTCAGCAGAAATAAACATGTTTCTGCAAGTTTGGTCAACCCCATGTAAGTTATGGGGCAGTAACATCACACTTTTCAAAACGTGTTTTTCAGCCCGAAATAAACACGTTTTTTCAGGCAACTGAATCTCCTTGTAACAGCAAGCTTCAGAAGAGCCCACACACTCAGCCCTTAACCCCAGTGTACAGAAAGTGTCAAAACGTGTTTTTCAGCAGAAATAAACATGTTTCTGCAAGTTTGGTCAACCCCATGTAAGTTATGGGGCAGTAACATCACACTTTTCAAAACGTGTTTTTCAGCCCGAAATAAACGCGTTTTTTCAGGCAACTGAATCTACTTGTAACAACAAGGCTCAGAAGTGCCCACACACTCAGCCCTTAACCCCAGTGTACAGAAAGTGTCAAAACATGTTTTTCAGCAGAAATAAACATGTTTCTGCAAGTTTGGTCAACCCCATGTAAGTTATGGGGCAGTAACATCACACTTTTCAAAACGTGTTTTTCAGCCCGAAATAAACACGTTTTTTCAGGCAACTGAATCTCCTTGTAACAGCAAGCTTCAGAAGAGCCCACACACTCAGCCCTTAACCCCAGTGTACAGAAAGTTTCAAAACATGTTTTTCAGCAGAAATAAACATGTTTCTGCAAGTTTGGTCAACCCCATGTAAGTTATGGGGCAGTAACATCACACTTTTCAAAACGTGTTTTTCAGCCCGAAATAAACACGTTTTTTCAGGCAACTGAATCTCCTTGTAACAGCAAGCTTCAGAAGTGCCCACACACTCAGCCCTTAACCCCAGTGTACAGAAAGTGTCAAAACGTGTTTTTCAGCAGAAATAAACATGTTTCTGCAAGTTTGGTCAACCCCATGTAAATTATGGGGCAGTAACATCACACTTTTCAAAACGTGTTTTTCAGCCCGAAATAAACGCGTTTTTTCAGACAACTGAATCTCCTTGTAACAGCAAGCTTCAGAAGAGCCCACACACTCAGCCCTTAACCCCAGTGTACAGAAAGTGTCAAAACATGTTTTTCAGCAGAAATAAACATGTTTCTGCAAGTTTGGTCAACCCCATGTAAGTTATGGGGCAGTAACATCACACTTTTCAAAACGTGTTTTTCAGCCCGAAATAAACGCGTTTTTTCAGGCAACTGAATCTACTTGTAACAGCAAGGCTCAGAAGTGCCCACACACTCAGCCCTTAACCCCAGTGTACAGAAAGTGTCAAAACATGTTTTTCAGCAGAAATAAACATGTTTCTGCAAGTTTGGTCAACCCCATGTAAGTTATGGGGCAGTAACATCACACTTTTCAAAACGTGTTTTTCAGCCCGAAATAAACGCGTTTTTTCAGACAACTGAATCTCCTTGTAACAGCAAGCTTCAGAAGAGCCCACACACTCAGCCCTTAACCCCAGTGTACAGAAAGTGTCAAAACGTGTTTTTCAGCAGAAATAAACATGTTTCTGCAAGTTTGGTCAACCCCATGTAAGTTATGGGGCAGTAACATCACACTTTTCAAAACGTGTTTTTCAGCCCGAAATAAACGCGTTTTTTCAGGCAACTGAATCTCCTTGTAACAGCAAGCTTCAGAAGAGCCCACACACTCAGCCCTTAACCCCAGTGTACAGAAAGTGTCAAAACGTGTTTTTCAGCAGAAATAAACATGTTTCTGCAAGTTTGGTCAACCCCATGTAAGTTATGGGGCAGTAACATCACACTTTTCAAAACGTGTTTTTCAGCCCGAAATAAACGCGTTTTTTCAGACAACTGAATCTCCTTGTAACAGCAAGCTTCAGAAGAGCCCACACACTCAGCCCTTAACCCCAGTGTACAGAAAGTGTCAAAACGTGTTTTTCAGCAGAAATAAACATGTTTCTGCAAGTTTGGTCAACCCCATGTAAGTTATGGGGCAGTAACATCACACTTTTCAAAACGTGTTTTTCAGCCCGAAATAAACGCGTTTTTTCAGACAACTGAATCTCCTTGTAACAGCAAGCTTCAGAAGAGCCCACACACTCAGCCCTTAACCCCAGTGTACAGAAAGTGTCAAAACGTGTTTTTCAGCAGAAATAAACATGTTTCTGCAAGTTTGGTCAACCCCATGTAAGTTATGGGGCAGTAACATCACACTTTTCAAAACGTGTTTTTCAGCCCGAAATAAACGCGTTTTTTCAGACAACTGAATCTCCTTGTAACAGCAAGCTTCAGAAGAGCCCACACACTCAGCCCTTAACCCCAGTGTACAGAAATTGTCAAAACATGTTTTTCAGCAGAAATAAACATGTTTCTGCAAGTTTGGTCAACCCCATGTAAGTTATGGGGCAGTAACATCACACTTTTCAAAACGTGTTTTTCAGCCCGAAATAAACGCGTTTTTTCAGACAACTGAATCTCCTTGTAACAGCAAGCTTCAGAAGAGCCCACACACTCAGCCCTTAACCCCAGTGTACAGAAAGTGTCAAAACGTGTTTTTCAGCAGAAATAAACATGTTTCTGCAAGTTTGGTCAACCCCATGTAAGTTATGGGGCAGTAACATCACACTTTTCAAAACGTGTTTTTCAGCCCGAAATAAACGCGTTTTTTCAGACAACTGAATCTCCTTGTAACAGCAAGCTTCAGAAGAGCCCACACACTCAGCCCTTAACCCCAGTGTACAGAAAGTGTCAAAACGTGTTTTTCAGCAGAAATAAACATGTTTCTGCAAGTTTGGTCAACCCCATGTAAGTTATGGGGCAGTAACATCACACTTTTCAAAACGTGTTTTTCAGCCCGAAATAAACGCGTTTTTTCAGACAACTGAATCTCCTTGTAACAGCAAGCTTCAGAAGAGCCCACACACTCAGCCCTTAACCCCAGTGTACAGAAATTGTCAAAACATGTTTTTCAGCAGAAATAAACATGTTTCTGCAAGTTTGGTCAACCCCATGTAAGTTATGGGGCAGTAACATCACACTTTTCAAAACGTGTTTTTCAGCCCGAAATAAACGCGTTTTTTCAGGCAACTGAATCTACTTGTAACAGCAAGGCTCAGAAGTGCCCACACACTCAGCCCTTAACCCCAGTGTACAGAAAGTGTCAAAACATGTTTTTCAGCAGAAATAAACATGTTTCTGCAAGTTTGGTCAACCCCATGTAAGTTATGGGGCAGTAACATCACACTTTTCAAAACGTGTTTTTCAGCCCGAAATAAACGCGTTTTTTCAGACAACTGAATCTCCTTCTAACAGCAAGCTTCAGAAGAGCCCACACACTCAGCCCTTAACCCCAGTGTACAGAAAGTGTCAAAACGTGTTTTTCAGCAGAAATAAACATGTTTCTGCAAGTTTGGTCAACCCCATGTAAGTTATGGGGCAGTAACATCACACTTTTCAAAACGTGTTTTTCAGCCCGAAATAAACGCGTTTTTTCAGGCAACTGAATCTCCTTGTAACAGCAAGCTTCAGAAGAGCCCACACACTCAGCCCTTAACCCCAGTGTACAGAAAGTGTCAAAACGTGTTTTTCAGCAGAAATAAACATGTTTCTGCAAGTTTGGTCAACCCCATGTAAGTTATGGGGCAGTAACATCACTCTTTTCAAAACGTGTTTTTCAGCCCGAAATAAACGCGTTTTTTCAGGCAACTGAATCTACTTGTAAAAGCAAGGCTCAGAAGTGCCCACACACTCAGCCCTTAACCCCAGTGTACAGAAAGTGTCAAAACATGTTTTTCAGCAGAAATAAACATGTTTCTGCAAGTTTGGTCAACCCCAGGTAAGTTATGGGGCAGTAACATCACACTTTTCAAAACGTGTTTTTCAGCCCGAAATAAACACGTTTTTTCAGGCAACTGAATCTCCTTGTAACAGCAAGCTTCAGAAGAGCCCACACACTCAGCCCTTAACCCCAGTGTACAGAAAGTGTCAAAACGTGTTTTTCAGCAGAAATAAACATGTTTCTGCAAGTTTGGTCAACCCCATGTAAGTTATGGGGCAGTAACATCACACTTTTCAAAACGTGTTTTTCAGCCCGAAATAAACACGTTTTTTCAGGCAACTGAATCTCCTTGTAACAGCAAGCTTCAGAAGAGCCCACACACTCAGCCCTTAACCCCAGTGTACAGAAAGTGTCAAAACGTGTTTTTCAGCAGAAATAAACATGTTTCTGCAAGTTTGGTCAACCCCATGTAAGTTATGGGGCAGTAACATCACACTTTTCAAAACGTGTTTTTCAGCCCGAAATAAACGCGTTTTTTCAGACAACTGAATCTACTTGTAACAACAAGGCTCAGAAGTGCCCACACACTCAGCCCTTAACCCCAGTGTACAGAAAGTGTCAAAACATGTTTTTCAGCAGAAATAAACATGTTTCTGCAAGTTTGGTCAACCCCATGTAAGTTATGGGGCAGTAACATCACACTTTTCAAAACGTGTTTTTCAGCCCGAAATAAACACGTTTTTTCATTCCACTGAATCTCCTTGTAACAGCAAGCTTCAGAAGAGCCCACACACTCAGCCCTTAACCCCAGTGTACAGAAAGTGTCAAAACGTGTTTTTCAGCAGAAATAAACATGTTTCTGCAAGTTTGGTCAACCCCATGTAAGTTATGGGGCAGTAACATCACTCTTTTCAAAACGTGTTTTTCAGCCCGAAATAAACGCGTTTTTTCAGGCAACTGAATCTACTTGTAAAAGCAAGGCTCAGAAGTGCCCACACACTCAGCCCTTAACCCCAGTGTACAGAAAGTGTCAAAACATGTTTTTCAGCAGAAATAAACATGTTTCTGCAAGTTTGGTCAACCCCAGGTAAGTTATGGGGCAGTAACATCACACTTTTCAAAACGTGTTTTTCAGCCCGAAATAAACGCGTTTTTTCAGGCAACTGAATCTCCTTGTAATAGCAAGGCTCAGAAGTGCCCACACACTCAGCCCTTAACCCCAGTGTACAGAAAGTGTCAAAACATGATTTTCAGCAGAAATAAACATGTTTCTGCAAGTTTGGTCAACCCCATGTAAGTTATGGGGCAGTAACATCACACTTTTCAAAACGTGTTTTTCATCCCGAAATAAACGCGTTTTTTCAGACAACTGAATCTCCTTGTAACAGCAAGCTTCAGAAGAGCCCACACACTCAGCCCTTAACCCCAGTGTACAGAAAGTGTCAAAACGTGTTTTTCAGCAGAAATAAACATGTTTCTGCAAGTTTGGTCAACCCCATGTAAGTTATGGGGCAGTAACATCACACTTTTCAAAACGTGTTTTTCAGCCCGAAATAAACGCGTTTTTTCAGGCAACTGAATCTCCTTGTAACAGCAAGCTTCAGAAGAGCCCACACACTCAGCCCTTAACCCCAGTGTACAGAAAGTGTCAAAACGTGTTTTTCAGCAGAAATAAACATGTTTCTGCAAGTTTGGTCAACCCCATGTAAGTTATGGGGCAGTAACATCACACTTTTCAAAACGTGTTTTTCAGCCCGAAATAAACGCGTTTTTTCAGACAACTGAATCTCCTTGTAACAGCAAGCTTCAGAAGAGCCCACACACTCAGCCCTTAACCCCAGTGTACAGAAATTGTCAAAACATGTTTTTCAGCAGAAATAAACATGTTTCTGCAAGTTTGGTCAACCCCAGGTAAGTTATGGGGCAGTAACATCACACTTTTCAAAACGTGTTTTTCAGCCCGAAATAAACGCGTTTTTTCAGGCAACTGAATCTCCTTGTAACAGCAAGGCTCAGAAGTGCCCACACACTCAGCCCTTAACCCCAGTGTACAGAAAGTGTCAAAACATGATTTTCAGCAGAAATAAACATGTTTCTGCAAGTTTGGTCAACCCCATGTAAGTTATGGGGCAGTAACATCACACTTTTCAAAACGTGTTTTTCAGCCCGAAATAAACACGTTTTTTCAGGCAACTGAATCTCCTTGTAACAGCAAGCTTCAGAAGAGCCCACACACTCAGCCCTTAACCCCAGTGTACAGAAAGTGTCAAAACGTGTTTTTCAGCAGAAATAAACATGTTTCTGCAAGTTTGGTCAACCCCATGTAAGTTATGGGGCAGTAACATCACTCTTTTCAAAACGTGTTTTTCAGCCCGAAATAAACGCGTTTTTTCAGGCAACTGAATCTACTTGTAAAAGCAAGGCTCAGAAGTGCCCACACACTCAGCCCTTAACCCCAGTGTACAGAAAGTGTCAAAACATGTTTTTCAGCAGAAATAAACATGTTTCTGCAAGTTTGGTCAACCCCAGGTAAGTTATGGGGCAGTAACATCACACTTTTCAAAACGTGTTTTTCAGCCCGAAATAAACGCGTTTTTTCAGGCAACTGAATCTCCTTGTAACAGCAAGGCTCAGAAGTGCCCACACACTCAGCCCTTAACCCCAGTGTACAGAAAGTGTCAAAACATGATTTTCAGCAGAAATAAACATGTTTCTGCAAGTTTGGTCAACCCCATGTAAGTTATGGGGCAGTAACATCACACTTTTCAAAACGTGTTTTTCAGCCCGAAATAAACACGTTTTTTCAGGCAACTGAATCTCCTTGTAACAGCAAGCTTCAGAAGAGCCCACACACTCAGCCCTTAACCCCAGTGTACAGAAAGTGTCAAAACGTGTTTTTCAGCAGAAATAAACATGTTTCTGCAAGTTTGGTCAACCCCATGTAAGTTATGGGGCAGTAACATCACTCTTTTCAAAACGTGTTTTTCAGCCCGAAATAAACGCGTTTTTTCAGGCAACTGAATCTACTTGTAAAAGCAAGGCTCAGAAGTGCCCACACACTCAGCCCTAAACCCCAGTGTACAGAAAGTGTCAAAACGTGTTTTTCAGCAGAAATAAACATGTTTCTGCAAGTTTGGTTAACCCCATGTAAGTTATGGGGCAGTAACATCACATTTTTCAAAACGTGTTTTCAGCCCGAAATAAACGCGTTTTTTCAGACAACTGAATCTCCTTGTAACAGCAAGGCTCAGAAGAGCCCACACACTCAGCCCTTAACCCCAGTGTACAGAAAGTGTCAAAACGTGTTTTTCTGCAGAAATAAACATGTTTCTGCAAGTTTGGTCATCCCCATGTAAGTTATGGGGCAGTAACATCACACTTTTCAAAACGTGTTTTTCAGCCCGAAATAAACACGTTTTTTCAGGCAACTGAATCTCCTTGTAACAGCAAGCTTCAGAAGAGCCCACACACTCAGCCCTTAACCCCAGTGTACAGAAATTGTCAAAACATGTTTTTCAGCAGAAATAAACATGTTTCTGCAAGTTTGGTCAACCCCAGGTAAGTTATGGGGCAGTAACATCACACTTTTCAAAACGTGTTTTTCAGCCCGAAATAAACGCGTTTTTTCAGGCAACTGAATCTCCTTGTAACAGCAAGGCTCAGAAGTGCCCACACACTCAGCCCTTAACCCCAGTGTACAGAAAGTGTCAAAACATGTTTTTCAGCAGAAATAAACATGTTTCTGCAAGTTTGGTCAACCCCATGTAAGTTATGGGGCAGTAACATCACACTTTTCAAAACGTGTTTTTCAGCCCGAAATAAACGCGTTTTTTCAGACAACTGAATCTCCTTGTAACAGCAAGCTTCAGAAGAGCCCACACACTCAGCCCTTAACCCCAGTGTACAGAAAGTGTCAAAACGTGTTTTTCAGCAGAAATAAACATGTTTCTGCAAGTTTGGTCAACCCCATGTAAGTTATGGGGCAGTAACATCACACTTTTCAAAACGTGTTTTTCAGCCCGAAATAAACGCGTTTTTTCAGACAACTGAATCTCCTTGTAACAGCAAGCTTCAGAAGAGCCCACACACTCAGCCCTTAACCCCAGTGTACAGAAATTGTCAAAACATGTTTTTCAGCAGAAATAAACATGTTTCTGCAAGTTTGGTCAACCCCATGTAAGTTATGGGGCAGTAACATCACACTTTTCAAAACGTGTTTTTCAGCCCGAAATAAACGCGTTTTTTCAGGCAACTGAATCTACTTGTAACAGCAAGGCTCAGAAGTGCCCACACACTCAGCCCTTAACCCCAGTGTACAGAAAGTGTCAAAACATGTTTTTCAGCAGAAATAAACATGTTTCTGCAAGTTTGGTCAACCCCATGTAAGTTATGGGGCAGTAACATCACACTTTTCAAAACGTGTTTTTCAGCCCGAAATAAACGCGTTTTTTCAGACAACTGAATCTCCTTCTAACAGCAAGCTTCAGAAGAGCCCACACACTCAGCCCTTAACCCCAGTGTACAGAAAGTGTCAAAACGTGTTTTTCAGCAGAAATAAACATGTTTCTGCAAGTTTGGTCAACCCCATGTAAGTTATGGGGCAGTAACATCACACTTTTCAAAACGTGTTTTTCAGCCCGAAATAAACGCGTTTTTTCAGGCAACTGAATCTCCTTGTAACAGCAAGCTTCAGAAGAGCCCACACACTCAGCCCTTAACCCCAGTGTACAGAAAGTGTCAAAACGTGTTTTTCAGCAGAAATAAACATGTTTCTGCAAGTTTGGTCAACCCCATGTAAGTTATGGGGCAGTAACATCACTCTTTTCAAAACGTGTTTTTCAGCCCGAAATAAACGCGTTTTTTCAGGCAACTGAATCTACTTGTAAAAGCAAGGCTCAGAAGTGCCCACACACTCAGCCCTTAACCCCAGTGTACAGAAAGTGTCAAAACATGTTTTTCAGCAGAAATAAACATGTTTCTGCAAGTTTGGTCAACCCCAGGTAAGTTATGGGGCAGTAACATCACACTTTTCAAAACGTGTTTTTCAGCCCGAAATAAACACGTTTTTTCAGGCAACTGAATCTCCTTGTAACAGCAAGCTTCAGAAGAGCCCACACACTCAGCCCTTAACCCCAGTGTACAGAAAGTGTCAAAACGTGTTTTTCAGCAGAAATAAACATGTTTCTGCAAGTTTGGTCAACCCCATGTAAGTTATGGGGCAGTAACATCACACTTTTCAAAACGTGTTTTTCAGCCCGAAATAAACACGTTTTTTCAGGCAACTGAATCTCCTTGTAACAGCAAGCTTCAGAAGAGCCCACACACTCAGCCCTTAACCCCAGTGTACAGAAAGTGTCAAAACGTGTTTTTCAGCAGAAATAAACATGTTTCTGCAAGTTTGGTCAACCCCATGTAAGTTATGGGGCAGTAACATCACACTTTTCAAAACGTGTTTTTCAGCCCGAAATAAACGCGTTTTTTCAGACAACTGAATCTACTTGTAACAACAAGGCTCAGAAGTGCCCACACACTCAGCCCTTAACCCCAGTGTACAGAAAGTGTCAAAACATGTTTTTCAGCAGAAATAAACATGTTTCTGCAAGTTTGGTCAACCCCATGTAAGTTATGGGGCAGTAACATCACACTTTTCAAAACGTGTTTTTCAGCCCGAAATAAACACGTTTTTTCATTCCACTGAATCTCCTTGTAACAGCAAGCTTCAGAAGAGCCCACACACTCAGCCCTTAACCCCAGTGTACAGAAAGTGTCAAAACGTGTTTTTCAGCAGAAATAAACATGTTTCTGCAAGTTTGGTCAACCCCATGTAAGTTATGGGGCAGTAACATCACTCTTTTCAAAACGTGTTTTTCAGCCCGAAATAAACGCGTTTTTTCAGGCAACTGAATCTACTTGTAAAAGCAAGGCTCAGAAGTGCCCACACACTCAGCCCTTAACCCCAGTGTACAGAAAGTGTCAAAACATGTTTTTCAGCAGAAATAAACATGTTTCTGCAAGTTTGGTCAACCCCAGGTAAGTTATGGGGCAGTAACATCACACTTTTCAAAACGTGTTTTTCAGCCCGAAATAAACGCGTTTTTTCAGGCAACTGAATCTCCTTGTAATAGCAAGGCTCAGAAGTGCCCACACACTCAGCCCTTAACCCCAGTGTACAGAAAGTGTCAAAACATGATTTTCAGCAGAAATAAACATGTTTCTGCAAGTTTGGTCAACCCCATGTAAGTTATGGGGCAGTAACATCACACTTTTCAAAACGTGTTTTTCATCCCGAAATAAACGCGTTTTTTCAGACAACTGAATCTCCTTGTAACAGCAAGCTTCAGAAGAGCCCACACACTCAGCCCTTAACCCCAGTGTACAGAAAGTGTCAAAACGTGTTTTTCAGCAGAAATAAACATGTTTCTGCAAGTTTGGTCAACCCCATGTAAGTTATGGGGCAGTAACATCACACTTTTCAAAACGTGTTTTTCAGCCCGAAATAAACGCGTTTTTTCAGGCAACTGAATCTCCTTGTAACAGCAAGCTTCAGAAGAGCCCACACACTCAGCCCTTAACCCCAGTGTACAGAAAGTGTCAAAACGTGTTTTTCAGCAGAAATAAACATGTTTCTGCAAGTTTGGTCAACCCCATGTAAGTTATGGGGCAGTAACATCACACTTTTCAAAACGTGTTTTTCAGCCCGAAATAAACGCGTTTTTTCAGACAACTGAATCTCCTTGTAACAGCAAGCTTCAGAAGAGCCCACACACTCAGCCCTTAACCCCAGTGTACAGAAATTGTCAAAACATGTTTTTCAGCAGAAATAAACATGTTTCTGCAAGTTTGGTCAACCCCAGGTAAGTTATGGGGCAGTAACATCACACTTTTCAAAACGTGTTTTTCAGCCCGAAATAAACGCGTTTTTTCAGGCAACTGAATCTCCTTGTAACAGCAAGGCTCAGAAGTGCCCACACACTCAGCCCTTAACCCCAGTGTACAGAAAGTGTCAAAACATGATTTTCAGCAGAAATAAACATGTTTCTGCAAGTTTGGTCAACCCCATGTAAGTTATGGGGCAGTAACATCACACTTTTCAAAACGTGTTTTTCAGCCCGAAATAAACACGTTTTTTCAGGCAACTGAATCTCCTTGTAACAGCAAGCTTCAGAAGAGCCCACACACTCAGCCCTTAACCCCAGTGTACAGAAAGTGTCAAAACGTGTTTTTCAGCAGAAATAAACATGTTTCTGCAAGTTTGGTCAACCCCATGTAAGTTATGGGGCAGTAACATCACTCTTTTCAAAACGTGTTTTTCAGCCCGAAATAAACGCGTTTTTTCAGGCAACTGAATCTACTTGTAAAAGCAAGGCTCAGAAGTGCCCACACACTCAGCCCTTAACCCCAGTGTACAGAAAGTGTCAAAACATGTTTTTCAGCAGAAATAAACATGTTTCTGCAAGTTTGGTCAACCCCAGGTAAGTTATGGGGCAGTAACATCACACTTTTCAAAACGTGTTTTTCAGCCCGAAATAAACGCGTTTTTTCAGGCAACTGAATCTCCTTGTAACAGCAAGGCTCAGAAGTGCCCACACACTCAGCCCTTAACCCCAGTGTACAGAAAGTGTCAAAACATGATTTTCAGCAGAAATAAACATGTTTCTGCAAGTTTGGTCAACCCCATGTAAGTTATGGGGCAGTAACATCACACTTTTCAAAACGTGTTTTTCAGCCCGAAATAAACACGTTTTTTCAGGCAACTGAATCTCCTTGTAACAGCAAGCTTCAGAAGAGCCCACACACTCAGCCCTTAACCCCAGTGTACAGAAAGTGTCAAAACGTGTTTTTCAGCAGAAATAAACATGTTTCTGCAAGTTTGGTCAACCCCATGTAAGTTATGGGGCAGTAACATCACTCTTTTCAAAACGTGTTTTTCAGCCCGAAATAAACGCGTTTTTTCAGGCAACTGAATCTACTTGTAAAAGCAAGGCTCAGAAGTGCCCACACACTCAGCCCTAAACCCCAGTGTACAGAAAGTGTCAAAACGTGTTTTTCAGCAGAAATAAACATGTTTCTGCAAGTTTGGTTAACCCCATGTAAGTTATGGGGCAGTAACATCACATTTTTCAAAACGTGTTTTCAGCCCGAAATAAACGCGTTTTTTCAGACAACTGAATCTCCTTGTAACAGCAAGGCTCAGAAGAGCCCACACACTCAGCCCTTAACCCCAGTGTACAGAAAGTGTCAAAACGTGTTTTTCTGCAGAAATAAACATGTTTCTGCAAGTTTGGTCATCCCCATGTAAGTTATGGGGCAGTAACATCACACTTTTCAAAACGTGTTTTTCAGCCCGAAATAAACACGTTTTTTCAGGCAACTGAATCTCCTTGTAACAGCAAGCTTCAGAAGAGCCCACACACTCAGCCCTTAACCCCAGTGTACAGAAATTGTCAAAACATGTTTTTCAGCAGAAATAAACATGTTTCTGCAAGTTTGGTCAACCCCAGGTAAGTTATGGGGCAGTAACATCACACTTTTCAAAACGTGTTTTTCAGCCCGAAATAAACGCGTTTTTTCAGGCAACTGAATCTCCTTGTAACAGCAAGGCTCAGAAGTGCCCACACACTCAGCCCTTAACCCCAGTGTACAGAAAGTGTCAAAACATGATTTTCAGCAGAAATAAACATGTTTCTGCAAGTTTGGTCAACCCCATGTAAGTTATGGGGCAGTAACATCACACTTTTCAAAACGTGTTTTTCAGCCCGAAATAAACACGTTTTTTCAGGCAACTGAATCTCCTTGTAACAGCAAGCTTCAGAAGAGCCCACACACTCAGCCCTTAACCCCAGTGTACAGAAAGTGTCAAAACGTGTTTTTCAGCAGAAATAAACATGTTTCTGCAAGTTTGGTCAACCCCATGTAAGTTATGGGGCAGTAACATCACTCTTTTCAAAACGTGTTTTTCAGCCCGAAATAAACGCGTTTTTTCAGGCAACTGAATCTACTTGTAAAAGCAAGGCTCAGAAGTGCCCACACACTCAGCCCTTAACCCCAGTGTACAGAAAGTGTCAAAACATGTTTTTCAGCAGAAATAAACATGTTTCTGCAAGTTTGGTCAACCCCAGGTAAGTTATGGGGCAGTAACATCACACTTTTCAAAACGTGTTTTTCAGCCCGAAATAAACGCGTTTTTTCAGGCAACTGAATCTCCTTGTAATAGCAAGGCTCAGAAGTGCCCACACACTCAGCCCTTAACCCCAGTGTACAGAAAGTGTCAAAACATGATTTTCAGCAGAAATAAACATGTTTCTGCAAGTTTGGTCAACCCCATGTAAGTTATGGGGCAGTAACATCACACTTTTCAAAACGTGTTTTTCATCCCGAAATAAACGCGTTTTTTCAGACAACTGAATCTCCTTGTAACAGCAAGCTTCAGAAGAGCCCACACACTCAGCCCTTAACCCCAGTGTACAGAAAGTGTCAAAACGTGTTTTTCAGCAGAAATAAACATGTTTCTGCAAGTTTGGTCAACCCCATGTAAGTTATGGGGCAGTAACATCACACTTTTCAAAACGTGTTTTTCAGCCCGAAATAAACACGTTTTTTCAGGCAACTGAATCTCCTTGTAACAGCAAGCTTCAGAAGAGCCCACACACTCAGCCCTTAACCCCAGTGTACAGAAAGTGTCAAAACGTGTTTTTCAGCAGAAATAAACATGTTTCTGCAAGTTTGGTCAACCCCATGTAAGTTATGGGGCAGTAACATCACTCTTTTCAAAACGTGTTTTTCAGCCCGAAATAAACGCGTTTTTTCAGGCAACTGAATCTACTTGTAAAAGCAAGGCTCAGAAGTGCCCACACACTCAGCCCTTAACCCCAGTGTACAGAAAGTGTCAAAACATGTTTTTCAGCAGAAATAAACATGTTTCTGCAAGTTTGGTCAACCCCAGGTAAGTTATGGGGCAGTAACATCACACTTTTCAAAACGTGTTTTTCAGCCCGAAATAAACGCGTTTTTTCAGGCAACTGAATCTCCTTGTAATAGCAAGGCTCAGAAGTGCCCACACACTCAGCCCTTAACCCCAGTGTACAGAAAGTGTCAAAACATGATTTTCAGCAGAAATAAACATGTTTCTGCAAGTTTGGTCAACCCCATGTAAGTTATGGGGCAGTAACATCACACTTTTCAAAACGTGTTTTTCATCCCGAAATAAACGCGTTTTTTCAGACAACTGAATCTCCTTGTAACAGCAAGCTTCAGAAGAGCCCACACACTCAGCCCTTAACCCCAGTGTACAGAAAGTGTCAAAACGTGTTTTTCAGCAGAAATAAACATGTTTCTGCAAGTTTGGTCAACCCCATGTAAGTTATGGGGCAGTAACATCACACTTTTCAAAACGTGTTTTTCAGCCCGAAATAAACGCGTTTTTTCAGGCAACTGAATCTCCTTGTAACAGCAAGCTTCAGAAGAGCCCACACACTCAGCCCTTAACCCCAGTGTACAGAAAGTGTCAAAACGTGTTTTTCAGCAGAAATAAACATGTTTCTGCAAGTTTGGTCAACCCCATGTAAGTTATGGGGCAGTAACATCACACTTTTCAAAACGTGTTTTTCAGCCCGAAATAAACGCGTTTTTTCAGACAACTGAATCTCCTTGTAACAGCAAGCTTCAGAAGAGCCCACACACTCAGCCCTTAACCCCAGTGTACAGAAATTGTCAAAACATGTTTTTCAGCAGAAATAAACATGTTTCTGCAAGTTTGGTCAACCCCAGGTAAGTTATGGGGCAGTAACATCACACTTTTCAAAACGTGTTTTTCAGCCCGAAATAAACGCGTTTTTTCAGGCAACTGAATCTACTTGTAACAGCAAGGCTCAGAAGTGCCCACACACTCAGCCCTTAACCCCAGTGTACAGAAAGTGTCAAAACATGTTTTTCAGCAGAAATAAACATGTTTCTGCAAGTTTGGTCAACCCCATGTAAGTTATGGGGCAGTAACATCACACTTTTCAAAACGTGTTTTTCAGCCCGAAATAAACGCGTTTTTTCAGACAACTGAATCTCCTTGTAACAGCAAGCTTCAGAAGAGCCCACACACTCAGCCCTTAACCCCAGTGTACAGAAAGTGTCAAAACGTGTTTTTCAGCAGAAATAAACATGTTTCTGCAAGTTTGGTCAACCCCATGTAAGTTATGGGGCAGTAACATCACACTTTTCAAAACGTGTTTTTCAGCCCGAAATAAACGCGTTTTTTCAGGCAACTGAATCTCCTTGTAACAGCAAGCTTCAGAAGAGCCCACACACTCAGCCCTTAACCCCAGTGTACAGAAAGTGTCAAAACGTGTTTTTCAGCAGAAATAAACATGTTTCTGCAAGTTTGGTCAACCCCATGTAAGTTATGGGGCAGTAACATCACACTTTTCAAAACGTGTTTTTCAGCCCGAAATAAACGCGTTTTTTCAGACAACTGAATCTCCTTGTAACAGCAAGCTTCAGAAGAGCCCACACACTCAGCCCTTAACCCCAGTGTACAGAAAGTGTCAAAACATGTTTTTCAGCAGAAATAAACATGTTTCTGCAAGTTTTGTCAACCCCATGTAAGTTATGGGGCAGTAACATCACACTTTTCAAAACGTGTTTTTCAGCCCGAAATAAACACGTTTTTTCAGGCAACTGAATCTCCTTGTAACAGCAAGCTTCAGAAGTGCCCACACACTCAGCCCTTAACCCCAGTGTACAGAAAGTGTCAAAACATGTTTTTCAGCAGAAATAAACATGTTTCTGCAAGTTTGGTCAACCCCATGTAAGTTATGGGGCAGTAACATCACACTTTTCAAAACGTGTTTTTCAGCCCGAAATAAACGCGTTTTTTCAGACAACTGAATCTCCTTCTAACAGCAAGCTTCAGAAGAGCCCACACACTCAGCCCTTAACCCCAGTGTACAGAAAGTGTCAAAACGTGTTTTTCAGCAGAAATAAACATGTTTCTGCAAGTTTGGTCAACCCCATGTAAGTTATGGGGCAGTAACATCACACTTTTCAAAACGTGTTTTTCAGCCCGAAATAAACGCGTTTTTTCAGGCAACTGAATCTCCTTGTAACAGCAAGCTTCAGAAGAGCCCACACACTCAGCCCTTAACCCCAGTGTACAGAAAGTGTCAAAACGTGTTTTTCAGCAGAAATAAACATGTTTCTGCAAGTTTGGTCAACCCCATGTAAGTTATGGGGCAGTAACATCACTCTTTTCAAAACGTGTTTTTCAGCCCGAAATAAACGCGTTTTTTCAGGCAACTGAATCTACTTGTAAAAGCAAGGCTCAGAAGTGCCCACACACTCAGCCCTTAACCCCAGTGTACAGAAAGTGTCAAAACATGTTTTTCAGCAGAAATAAACATGTTTCTGCAAGTTTGGTCAACCCCAGGTAAGTTATGGGGCAGTAACATCACACTTTTCAAAACGTGTTTTTCAGCCCGAAATAAACGCGTTTTTTCAGGCAACTGAATCTCCTTGTAACAGCAAGGCTCAGAAGTGCCCACACACTCAGCCCTTAACCCCAGTGTACAGAAAGTGTCAAAACATGATTTTCAGCAGAAATAAACATGTTTCTGCAAGTTTGGTCAACCCCATGTAAGTTATGGGGCAGTAACATCACACTTTTCAAAACGTGTTTTTCAGCCCGAAATAAACACGTTTTTTCAGGCAACTGAATCTCCTTGTAACAGCAAGCTTCAGAAGAGCCCACACACTCAGCCCTTAACCCCAGTGTACAGAAAGTGTCAAAACGTGTTTTTCAGCAGAAATAAACATGTTTCTGCAAGTTTGGTCAACCCCATGTAAGTTATGGGGCAGTAACATCACTCTTTTCAAAACGTGTTTTTCAGCCCGAAATAAACGCGTTTTTTCAGGCAACTGAATCTACTTGTAAAAGCAAGGCTCAGAAGTGCCCACACACTCAGCCCTTAACCCCAGTGTACAGAAAGTGTCAAAACATGTTTTTCAGCAGAAATAAACATGTTTCTGCAAGTTTGGTCAACCCCATGTAAGTTATGGGGCAGTAACATCACACTTTTCAAAACGTGTTTTTCAGCCCGAAATAAACACGTTTTTTCAGGCAACTGAATCTCCTTGTAACAGCAAGCTTCAGAAGAGCCCACACACTCAGCCCTTAACCCCAGTGTACAGAAAGTGTCAAAACGTGTTTTTCAGCAGAAATAAACATGTTTCTGCAAGTTTGGTCAACCCCATGTAAGTTATGGGGCAGTAACATCACACTTTTCAAAACGTGTTTTTCAGCCCGAAATAAACGCGTTTTTTCAGGCAACTGAATCTACTTGTAACAACAAGGCTCAGAAGTGCCCACACACTCAGCCCTTAACCCCAGTGTACAGAAAGTGTCAAAACATGTTTTTCAGCAGAAATAAACATGTTTCTGCAAGTTTGGTCAACCCCATGTAAGTTATGGGGCAGTAACATCACACTTTTCAAAACGTGTTTTTCAGCCCGAAATAAACACGTTTTTTCAGGCAACTGAATCTCCTTGTAACAGCAAGCTTCAGAAGAGCCCACACACTCAGCCCTTAACCCCAGTGTACAGAAAGTGTCAAAACGTGTTTTTCAGCAGAAATAAACATGTTTCTGCAAGTTTGGTCAACCCCATGTAAGTTATGGGGCAGTAACATCACTCTTTTCAAAACGTGTTTTTCAGCCCGAAATAAACACGTTTTTTCAGGCAACTGAATCTACTTGTAAAAGCAAGGCTCAGAAGTGCCCACACACTCAGCCCTAAACCCCAGTGTACAGAAAGTGTCAAAACGTGTTTTTCAGCAGAAATAAACATGTTTCTGCAAGTTTGGTTAACCCCATGTAAGTTATGGGGCAGTAACATCACATTTTTCAAAACGTGTTTTCAGCCCGAAATAAACGCGTTTTTTCAGACAACTGAATCTCCTTGTAACAGCAAGGCTCAGAAGAGCCCACACACTCAGCCCTTAACCCCAGTGTACAGAAAGTGTCAAAACGTGTTTTTCTGCAGAAATAAACATGTTTCTGCAAGTTTGGTCATCCCCATGTAAGTTATGGGGCAGTAACATCACACTTTTCAAAACGTGTTTTTCAGCCCGAAATAAACACGTTTTTTCAGGCAACTGAATCTCCTTGTAACAGCAAGCTTCAGAAGAGCCCACACACTCAGCCCTTAACCCCAGTGTACAGAAATTGTCAAAACATGTTTTTCAGCAGAAATAAACATGTTTCTGCAAGTTTGGTCAACCCCAGGTAAGTTATGGGGCAGTAACATCACACTTTTCAAAACGTGTTTTTCAGCCCGAAATAAACGCGTTTTTTCAGGCAACTGAATCTCCTTGTAACAGCAAGGCTCAGAAGTGCCCACACACTCAGCCCTTAACCCCAGTGTACAGAAAGTGTCAAAACATGATTTTCAGCAGAAATAAACATGTTTCTGCAAGTTTGGTCAACCCCATGTAAGTTATGGGGCAGTAACATCACACTTTTCAAAACGTGTTTTTCAGCCCGAAATAAACACGTTTTTTCAGGCCACTGAATCTCCTTGTAACAGCAAGCTTCAGAAGAGCCCACACACTCAGCCCTTAACCCCAGTGTACAGAAAGTGTCAAAACGTGTTTTTCAGCAGAAATAAACATGTTTCTGCAAGTTTGGTCAACCCCATGTAAGTTATGGGGCAGTAACATCACTCTTTTCAAAACGTGTTTTTCAGCCCGAAATAAACGCGTTTTTTCAGGCAACTGAATCTACTTGTAAAAGCAAGGCTCAGAAGTGCCCACACACTCAGCCCTTAACCCCAGTGTACAGAAAGTGTCAAAACATGTTTTTCAGCAGAAATAAACATGTTTCTGCAAGTTTGGTCAACCCCAGGTAAGTTATGGGGCAGTAACATCACACTTTTCAAAACGTGTTTTTCAGCCCGAAATAAACGCGTTTTTTCAGGCAACTGAATCTCCTTGTAATAGCAAGGCTCAGAAGTGCCCACACACTCAGCCCTTAACCCCAGTGTACAGAAAGTGTCAAAACATGATTTTCAGCAGAAATAAACATGTTTCTGCAAGTTTGGTCAACCCCATGTAAGTTATGGGGCAGTAACATCACACTTTTCAAAACGTGTTTTTCATCCCGAAATAAACGCGTTTTTTCAGACAACTGAATCTCCTTGTAACAGCAAGCTTCAGAAGAGCCCACACACTCAGCCCTTAACCCCAGTGTACAGAAAGTGTCAAAACGTGTTTTTCAGCAGAAATAAACATGTTTCTGCAAGTTTGGTCAACCCCATGTAAGTTATGGGGCAGTAACATCACACTTTTCAAAACGTGTTTTTCAGCCCGAAATAAACGCGTTTTTTCAGGCAACTGAATCTCCTTGTAACAGCAAGCTTCAGAAGAGCCCACACACTCAGCCCTTAACCCCAGTGTACAGAAAGTGTCAAAACGTGTTTTTCAGCAGAAATAAACATGTTTCTGCAAGTTTGGTCAACCCCATGTAAGTTATGGGGCAGTAACATCACACTTTTCAAAACGTGTTTTTCAGCCCGAAATAAACGCGTTTTTTCAGACAACTGAATCTCCTTGTAACAGCAAGCTTCAGAAGAGCCCACACACTCAGCCCTTAACCCCAGTGTACAGAAATTGTCAAAACATGTTTTTCAGCAGAAATAAACATGTTTCTGCAAGTTTGGTCAACCCCAGGTAAGTTATGGGGCAGTAACATCACACTTTTCAAAACGTGTTTTTCAGCCCGAAATAAACGCGTTTTTTCAGGCAACTGAATCTCCTTGTAACAGCAAGGCTCAGAAGTGCCCACACACTCAGCCCTTAACCCCAGTGTACAGAAAGTGTCAAAACATGATTTTCAGCAGAAATAAACATGTTTCTGCAAGTTTGGTCAACCCCATGTAAGTTATGGGGCAGTAACATCACACTTTTCAAAACGTGTTTTTCAGCCCGAAATAAACACGTTTTTTCAGGCAACTGAATCTCCTTGTAACAGCAAGCTTCAGAAGAGCCCACACACTCAGCCCTTAACCCCAGTGTACAGAAAGTGTCAAAACGTGTTTTTCAGCAGAAATAAACATGTTTCTGCAAGTTTGGTCAACCCCATGTAAGTTATGGGGCAGTAACATCACTCTTTTCAAAACGTGTTTTTCAGCCCGAAATAAACGCGTTTTTTCAGGCAACTGAATCTACTTGTAAAAGCAAGGCTCAGAAGTGCCCACACACTCAGCCCTTAACCCCAGTGTACAGAAAGTGTCAAAACATGTTTTTCAGCAGAAATAAACATGTTTCTGCAAGTTTGGTCAACCCCAGGTAAGTTATGGGGCAGTAACATCACACTTTTCAAAACGTGTTTTTCAGCCCGAAATAAACGCGTTTTTTCAGGCAACTGAATCTCCTTGTAACAGCAAGGCTCAGAAGTGCCCACACACTCAGCCCTTAACCCCAGTGTACAGAAAGTGTCAAAACATGATTTTCAGCAGAAATAAACATGTTTCTGCAAGTTTGGTCAACCCCATGTAAGTTATGGGGCAGTAACATCACACTTTTCAAAACGTGTTTTTCAGCCCGAAATAAACACGTTTTTTCAGGCAACTGAATCTCCTTGTAACAGCAAGCTTCAGAAGAGCCCACACACTCAGCCCTTAACCCCAGTGTACAGAAAGTGTCAAAACGTGTTTTTCAGCAGAAATAAACATGTTTCTGCAAGTTTGGTCAACCCCATGTAAGTTATGGGGCAGTAACATCACTCTTTTCAAAACGTGTTTTTCAGCCCGAAATAAACGCGTTTTTTCAGGCAACTGAATCTACTTGTAAAAGCAAGGCTCAGAAGTGCCCACACACTCAGCCCTAAACCCCAGTGTACAGAAAGTGTCAAAACGTGTTTTTCAGCAGAAATAAACATGTTTCTGCAAGTTTGGTTAACCCCATGTAAGTTATGGGGCAGTAACATCACATTTTTCAAAACGTGTTTTCAGCCCGAAATAAACGCGTTTTTTCAGACAACTGAATCTCCTTGTAACAGCAAGGCTCAGAAGAGCCCACACACTCAGCCCTTAACCCCAGTGTACAGAAAGTGTCAAAACGTGTTTTTCTGCAGAAATAAACATGTTTCTGCAAGTTTGGTCATCCCCATGTAAGTTATGGGGCAGTAACATCACACTTTTCAAAACGTGTTTTTCAGCCCGAAATAAACACGTTTTTTCAGGCAACTGAATCTCCTTGTAACAGCAAGCTTCAGAAGAGCCCACACACTCAGCCCTTAACCCCAGTGTACAGAAATTGTCAAAACATGTTTTTCAGCAGAAATAAACATGTTTCTGCAAGTTTGGTCAACCCCAGGTAAGTTATGGGGCAGTAACATCACACTTTTCAAAACGTGTTTTTCAGCCCGAAATAAACGCGTTTTTTCAGGCAACTGAATCTCCTTGTAACAGCAAGGCTCAGAAGTGCCCACACACTCAGCCCTTAACCCCAGTGTACAGAAAGTGTCAAAACATGATTTTCAGCAGAAATAAACATGTTTCTGCAAGTTTGGTCAACCCCATGTAAGTTATGGGGCAGTAACATCACACTTTTCAAAACGTGTTTTTCAGCCCGAAATAAACACGTTTTTTCAGGCAACTGAATCTCCTTGTAACAGCAAGCTTCAGAAGAGCCCACACACTCAGCCCTTAACCCCAGTGTACAGAAAGTGTCAAAACGTGTTTTTCAGCAGAAATAAACATGTTTCTGCAAGTTTGGTCAACCCCATGTAAGTTATGGGGCAGTAACATCACTCTTTTCAAAACGTGTTTTTCAGCCCGAAATAAACGCGTTTTTTCAGGCAACTGAATCTACTTGTAAAAGCAAGGCTCAGAAGTGCCCACACACTCAGCCCTTAACCCCAGTGTACAGAAAGTGTCAAAACATGTTTTTCAGCAGAAATAAACATGTTTCTGCAAGTTTGGTCAACCCCAGGTAAGTTATGGGGCAGTAACATCACACTTTTCAAAACGTGTTTTTCAGCCCGAAATAAACGCGTTTTTTCAGGCAACTGAATCTCCTTGTAATAGCAAGGCTCAGAAGTGCCCACACACTCAGCCCTTAACCCCAGTGTACAGAAAGTGTCAAAACATGATTTTCAGCAGAAATAAACATGTTTCTGCAAGTTTGGTCAACCCCATGTAAGTTATGGGGCAGTAACATCACACTTTTCAAAACGTGTTTTTCATCCCGAAATAAACGCGTTTTTTCAGACAACTGAATCTCCTTGTAACAGCAAGCTTCAGAAGAGCCCACACACTCAGCCCTTAACCCCAGTGTACAGAAAGTGTCAAAACGTGTTTTTCAGCAGAAATAAACATGTTTCTGCAAGTTTGGTCAACCCCATGTAAGTTATGGGGCAGTAACATCACACTTTTCAAAACGTGTTTTTCAGCCCGAAATAAACGCGTTTTTTCAGGCAACTGAATCTCCTTGTAACAGCAAGCTTCAGAAGAGCCCACACACTCAGCCCTTAACCCCAGTGTACAGAAAGTGTCAAAACGTGTTTTTCAGCAGAAATAAACATGTTTCTGCAAGTTTGGTCAACCCCATGTAAGTTATGGGGCAGTAACATCACACTTTTCAAAACGTGTTTTTCAGCCCGAAATAAACGCGTTTTTTCAGACAACTGAATCTCCTTGTAACAGCAAGCTTCAGAAGAGCCCACACACTCAGCCCTTAACCCCAGTGTACAGAAATTGTCAAAACATGTTTTTCAGCAGAAATAAACATGTTTCTGCAAGTTTGGTCAACCCCAGGTAAGTTATGGGGCAGTAACATCACACTTTTCAAAACGTGTTTTTCAGCCCGAAATAAACGCGTTTTTTCAGGCAACTGAATCTCCTTGTAACAGCAAGGCTCAGAAGTGCCCACACACTCAGCCCTTAACCCCAGTGTACAGAAAGTGTCAAAACATGATTTTCAGCAGAAATAAACATGTTTCTGCAAGTTTGGTCAACCCCATGTAAGTTATGGGGCAGTAACATCACACTTTTCAAAACGTGTTTTTCAGCCCGAAATAAACACGTTTTTTCAGGCAACTGAATCTCCTTGTAACAGCAAGCTTCAGAAGAGCCCACACACTCAGCCCTTAACCCCAGTGTACAGAAAGTGTCAAAACGTGTTTTTCAGCAGAAATAAACATGTTTCTGCAAGTTTGGTCAACCCCATGTAAGTTATGGGGCAGTAACATCACTCTTTTCAAAACGTGTTTTTCAGCCCGAAATAAACGCGTTTTTTCAGGCAACTGAATCTACTTGTAAAAGCAAGGCTCAGAAGTGCCCACACACTCAGCCCTTAACCCCAGTGTACAGAAAGTGTCAAAACATGTTTTTCAGCAGAAATAAACATGTTTCTGCAAGTTTGGTCAACCCCAGGTAAGTTATGGGGCAGTAACATCACACTTTTCAAAACGTGTTTTTCAGCCCGAAATAAACGCGTTTTTTCAGGCAACTGAATCTCCTTGTAACAGCAAGGCTCAGAAGTGCCCACACACTCAGCCCTTAACCCCAGTGTACAGAAAGTGTCAAAACATGATTTTCAGCAGAAATAAACATGTTTCTGCAAGTTTGGTCAACCCCATGTAAGTTATGGGGCAGTAACATCACACTTTTCAAAACGTGTTTTTCAGCCTGAAATAAACACGTTTTTTCAGGCAACTGAATCTCCTTGTAACAGCAAGCTTCAGAAGAGCCCACACACTCAGCCCTTAACCCCAGTGTACAGAAAGTGTCAAAACGTGTTTTTCAGCAGAAATAAACATGTTTCTGCAAGTTTGGTCAACCCCATGTAAGTTATGGGGCAGTAACATCACTCTTTTCAAAACGTGTTTTTCAGCCCGAAATAAACGCGTTTTTTCAGGCAACTGAATCTACTTGTAAAAGCAAGGCTCAGAAGTGCCCACACACTCAGCCCTAAACCCCAGTGTACAGAAAGTGTCAAAACGTGTTTTTCAGCAGAAATAAACATGTTTCTGCAAGTTTGGTTAACCCCATGTAAGTTATGGGGCAGTAACATCACATTTTTCAAAACGTGTTTTCAGCCCGAAATAAACGCGTTTTTTCAGGCAACTGAATCTACTTGTAAAAGCAAGGCTCAGAAGTGCCCACACACTCAGCCCTAAACCCCAGTGTACAGAAAGTGTCAAAACGTGTTTTTCAGCAGAAATAAACATGTTTCTGCAAGTTTGGTTAACCCCATGTAAGTTATGGGGCAGTAACATCACATTTTTCAAAACGTGTTTTCAGCCCGAAATAAACGCGTTTTTTCAGACAACTGAATCTCCTTGTAACAGCAAGGCTCAGAAGAGCCCACACACTCAGCCCTTAACCCCAGTGTACAGAAAGTGTCAAAACGTGTTTTTCTGCAGAAATAAACATGTTTCTGCAAGTTTGGTCATCCCCATGTAAGTTATGGGGCAGTAACATCACACTTTTCAAAACGTGTTTTTCAGCCCGAAATAAACACGTTTTTTCAGGCAACTGAATCTCCTTGTAACAGCAAGCTTCAGAAGAGCCCACACACTCAGCCCTTAACCCCAGTGTACAGAAATTGTCAAAACATGTTTTTCAGCAGAAATAAACATGTTTCTGCAAGTTTGGTCAACCCCAGGTAAGTTATGGGGCAGTAACATCACACTTTTCAAAACGTGTTTTTCAGCCCGAAATAAACGCGTTTTTTCAGGCAACTGAATCTCCTTGTAACAGCAAGGCTCAGAAGTGCCCACACACTCAGCCCTTAACCCCAGTGTACAGAAAGTGTCAAAACATGATTTTCAGCAGAAATAAACATGTTTCTGCAAGTTTGGTCAACCCCATGTAAGTTATGGGGCAGTAACATCACACTTTTCAAAACGTGTTTTTCAGCCCGAAATAAACACGTTTTTTCAGGCCACTGAATCTCCTTGTAACAGCAAGCTTCAGAAGAGCCCACACACTCAGCCCTTAACCCCAGTGTACAGAAAGTGTCAAAACGTGTTTTTCAGCAGAAATAAACATGTTTCTGCAAGTTTGGTCAACCCCATGTAAGTTATGGGGCAGTAACATCACTCTTTTCAAAACGTGTTTTTCAGCCCGAAATAAACGCGTTTTTTCAGGCAACTGAATCTACTTGTAAAAGCAAGGCTCAGAAGTGCCCACACACTCAGCCCTTAACCCCAGTGTACAGAAAGTGTCAAAACATGTTTTTCAGCAGAAATAAACATGTTTCTGCAAGTTTGGTCAACCCCAGGTAAGTTATGGGGCAGTAACATCACACTTTTCAAAACGTGTTTTTCAGCCCGAAATAAACGCGTTTTTTCAGGCAACTGAATCTCCTTGTAATAGCAAGGCTCAGAAGTGCCCACACACTCAGCCCTTAACCCCAGTGTACAGAAAGTGTCAAAACATGATTTTCAGCAGAAATAAACATGTTTCTGCAAGTTTGGTCAACCCCATGTAAGTTATGGGGCAGTAACATCACACTTTTCAAAACGTGTTTTTCATCCCGAAATAAACGCGTTTTTTCAGACAACTGAATCTCCTTGTAACAGCAAGCTTCAGAAGAGCCCACACACTCAGCCCTTAACCCCAGTGTACAGAAAGTGTCAAAACGTGTTTTTCAGCAGAAATAAACATGTTTCTGCAAGTTTGGTCAACCCCATGTAAGTTATGGGGCAGTAACATCACTCTTTTCAAAACGTGTTTTTCAGCCCGAAATAAACGCGTTTTTTCAGGCAACTGAATCTACTTGTAAAAGCAAGGCTCAGAAGTGCCCACACACTCAGCCCTTAACCCCAGTGTACAGAAAGTGTCAAAACATGTTTTTCAGCAGAAATAAACATGTTTCTGCAAGTTTGGTCAACCCCATGTAAGTTATGGGGCAGTAACATCACACTTTTCAAAACGTGTTTTTCAGCCCGAAATAAACACGTTTTTTCAGGCAACTGAATCTCCTTGTAACAGCAAGCTTCAGAAGAGCCCACACACTCAGCCCTTAACCCCAGTGTACAGAAAGTGTCAAAACGTGTTTTTCAGCAGAAATAAACATGTTTCTGCAAGTTTGGTCAACCCCATGTAAGTTATGGGGCAGTAACATCACACTTTTCAAAACGTGTTTTTCAGCCCGAAATAAACGCGTTTTTTCAGGCAACTGAATCTACTTGTAACAACAAGGCTCAGAAGTGCCCACACACTCAGCCCTTAACCCCAGTGTACAGAAAGTGTCAAAACATGTTTTTCAGCAGAAATAAACATGTTTCTGCAAGTTTGGTCAACCCCATGTAAGTTATGGGGCAGTAACATCACACTTTTCAAAACGTGTTTTTCAGCCCGAAATAAACACGTTTTTTCAGGCAACTGAATCTCCTTGTAACAGCAAGCTTCAGAAGAGCCCACACACTCAGCCCTTAACCCCAGTGTACAGAAAGTGTCAAAACGTGTTTTTCAGCAGAAATAAACATGTTTCTGCAAGTTTGGTCAACCCCATGTAAGTTATGGGGCAGTAACATCACTCTTTTCAAAACGTGTTTTTCAGCCCGAAATAAACGCGTTTTTTCAGGCAACTGAATCTACTTGTAAAAGCAAGGCTCAGAAGTGCCCACACACTCAGCCCTAAACCCCAGTGTACAGAAAGTGTCAAAACGTGTTTTTCAGCAGAAATAAACATGTTTCTGCAAGTTTGGTTAACCCCATGTAAGTTATGGGGCAGTAACATCACATTTTTCAAAACGTGTTTTCAGCCCGAAATAAACGCGTTTTTTCAGACAACTGAATCTCCTTGTAACAGCAAGGCTCAGAAGAGCCCACACACTCAGCCCTTAACCCCAGTGTACAGAAAGTGTCAAAACGTGTTTTTCTGCAGAAATAAACATGTTTCTGCAAGTTTGGTCAACCCCATGTAAGTTATGGGGCAGTAACATCACACTTTTCAAAACGTGTTTTTCAGCCCGAAATAAACACGTTTTTTCAGGCAACTGAATCTCCTTGTAACAGCAAGCTTCAGAAGAGCCCACACACTCAGCCCTTAACCCCAGTGTACAGAAAGTGTCAAAACATGTTTTTCAGCAGAAATAAACATGTTTCTGCAAGTTTGGTCAACCCCATGTAAGTTATGGGGCAGTAACATCACACTTTTCAAAACGTGTTTTTCAGCCCGAAATAAACACGTTTTTTCAGGCAACTGAATCTCCTTGTAACAGCAAGCTTCAGAAGTGCCCACACACTCAGCCCTTAACCCCAGTGTACAGAAAGTGTCAAAACGTGTTTTTCAGCAGAAATAAACATGTTTCTGCAAGTTTGGTCAACCCCATGTAAGTTATGGGGCAGTAACATCACACTTTTCAAAACGTGTTTTTCAGCCCGAAATAAACGCGTTTTTTCAGACAACTGAATCTCCTTGTAACAGCAAGCTTCAGAAGAGCCCACACACTCAGCCCTTAACCCCAGTGTACAGAAAGTGTCAAAACGTGTTTTTCAGCAGAAATAAACATGTTTCTGCAAGTTTGGTCAACCCCATGTAAGTTATGGGGCAGTAACATCACACTTTTCAAAACGTGTTTTTCAGCCCGAAATAAACGCGTTTTTTCAGGCAACTGAATCTACTTGTAACAGCAAGGCTCAGAAGTGCCCACACACTCAGCCCTTAACCCCAGTGTACAGAAAGTGTCAAAACATGTTTTTCAGCAGAAATAAACATGTTTCTGCAAGTTTGGTCAACCCCATGTAAGTTATGGGGCAGTAACATCACACTTTTCAAAACGTGTTTTTCAGCCCGAAATAAACGCGTTTTTTCAGACAACTGAATCTCCTTGTAACAGCAAGCTTCAGAAGAGCCCACACACTCAGCCCTTAACCCCAGTGTACAGAAAGTGTCAAAACGTGTTTTTCAGCAGAAATAAACATGTTTCTGCAAGTTTGGTCAACCCCATGTAAGTTATGGGGCAGTAACATCACACTTTTCAAAACGTGTTTTTCAGCCCGAAATAAACGCGTTTTTTCAGGCAACTGAATCTCCTTGTAACAGCAAGCTTCAGAAGAGCCCACACACTAAGCCCTTAACCCCAGTGTACAGAAAGTGTCAAAACGTGTTTTTCAGCAGAAATAAACATGTTTCTGCAAGTTTGGTCAACCCCATGTAAGTTATGGGGCAGTAACATCACACTTTTCAAAACGTGTTTTTCAGCCCGAAATAAACGCGTTTTTTCAGACAACTGAATCTCCTTGTAACAGCAAGCTTCAGAAGAGCCCACACACTCAGCCCTTAACCCCAGTGTACAGAAATTGTCAAAACATGTTTTTCAGCAGAAATAAACATGTTTCTGCAAGTTTGGTCAACCCCAGGTAAGTTATGGGGCAGTAACATCACACTTTTCAAAACGTGTTTTTCAGCCCGAAATAAACGCGTTTTTTCAGGCAACTGAATCTCCTTGTAACAGCAAGGCTCAGAAGTGCCCACACACTCAGCCCTTAACCCCAGTGTACAGAAAGTGTCAAAACATGATTTTCAGCAGAAATAAACATGTTTCTGCAAGTTTGGTCAACCCCATGTAAGTTATGGGGCAGTAACATCACACTTTTCAAAACGTGTTTTTCAGCCCGAAATAAACACGTTTTTTCAGGCAACTGAATCTCCTTGTAACAGCAAGCTTCAGAAGAGCCCACACACTCAGCCCTTAACCCCAGTGTACAGAAAGTGTCAAAACGTGTTTTTCAGCAGAAATAAACATGTTTCTGCAAGTTTGGTCAACCCCATGTAAGTTATGGGGCAGTAACATCACTCTTTTCAAAACGTGTTTTTCAGCCCGAAATAAACGCGTTTTTTCAGGCAACTGAATCTACTTGTAAAAGCAAGGCTCAGAAGTGCCCACACACTCAGCCCTTAACCCCAGTGTACAGAAAGTGTCAAAACATGTTTTTCAGCAGAAATAAACATGTTTCTGCAAGTTTGGTCAACCCCAGGTAAGTTATGGGGCAGTAACATCACACTTTTCAAAACGTGTTTTTCAGCCCGAAATAAACGCGTTTTTTCAGGCAACTGAATCTCCTTGTAATAGCAAGGCTCAGAAGTGCCCACACACTCAGCCCTTAACCCCAGTGTACAGAAAGTGTCAAAACATGATTTTCAGCAGAAATAAACATGTTTCTGCAAGTTTGGTCAACCCCATGTAAGTTATGGGGCAGTAACATCACACTTTTCAAAACGTGTTTTTCATCCCGAAATAAACGCGTTTTTTCAGACAACTGAATCTCCTTGTAACAGCAAGCTTCAGAAGAGCCCACACACTCAGCCCTTAACCCCAGTGTACAGAAAGTGTCAAAACGTGTTTTTCAGCAGAAATAAACATGTTTCTGCAAGTTTGGTCAACCCCATGTAAGTTATGGGGCAGTAACATCACACTTTTCAAAACGTGTTTTTCAGCCCGAAATAAACGCGTTTTTTCAGGCAACTGAATCTCCTTGTAACAGCAAGCTTCAGAAGAGCCCACACACTCAGCCCTTAACCCCAGTGTACAGAAAGTGTCAAAACGTGTTTTTCAGCAGAAATAAACATGTTTCTGCAAGTTTGGTCAACCCCATGTAAGTTATGGGGCAGTAACATCACACTTTTCAAAACGTGTTTTTCAGCCCGAAATAAACGCGTTTTTTCAGACAACTGAATCTCCTTGTAACAGCAAGCTTCAGAAGAGCCCACACACTCAGCCCTTAACCCCAGTGTACAGAAATTGTCAAAACATGTTTTTCAGCAGAAATAAACATGTTTCTGCAAGTTTGGTCAACCCCAGGTAAGTTATGGGGCAGTAACATCACACTTTTCAAAACGTGTTTTTCAGCCCGAAATAAACGCGTTTTTTCAGGCAACTGAATCTCCTTGTAACAGCAAGGCTCAGAAGTGCCCACACACTCAGCCCTTAACCCCAGTGTACAGAAAGTGTCAAAACATGATTTTCAGCAGAAATAAACATGTTTCTGCAAGTTTGGTCAACCCCATGTAAGTTATGGGGCAGTAACATCACACTTTTCAAAACGTGTTTTTCAGCCCGAAATAAACACGTTTTTTCAGGCAACTGAATCTCCTTGTAACAGCAAGCTTCAGAAGAGCCCACACACTCAGCCCTTAACCCCAGTGTACAGAAAGTGTCAAAACGTGTTTTTCAGCAGAAATAAACATGTTTCTGCAAGTTTGGTCAACCCCATGTAAGTTATGGGGCAGTAACATCACTCTTTTCAAAACGTGTTTTTCAGCCCGAAATAAACGCGTTTTTTCAGGCAACTGAATCTACTTGTAAAAGCAAGGCTCAGAAGTGCCCACACACTCAGCCCTTAACCCCAGTGTACAGAAAGTGTCAAAACATGTTTTTCAGCAGAAATAAACATGTTTCTGCAAGTTTGGTCAACCCCAGGTAAGTTATGGGGCAGTAACATCACACTTTTCAAAACGTGTTTTTCAGCCCGAAATAAACGCGTTTTTTCAGGCAACTGAATCTCCTTGTAACAGCAAGGCTCAGAAGTGCCCACACACTCAGCCCTTAACCCCAGTGTACAGAAAGTGTCAAAACATGATTTTCAGCAGAAATAAACATGTTTCTGCAAGTTTGGTCAACCCCATGTAAGTTATGGGGCAGTAACATCACACTTTTCAAAACGTGTTTTTCAGCCCGAAATAAACACGTTTTTTCAGGCAACTGAATCTCCTTGTAACAGCAAGCTTCAGAAGAGCCCACACACTCAGCCCTTAACCCCAGTGTACAGAAAGTGTCAAAACGTGTTTTTCAGCAGAAATAAACATGTTTCTGCAAGTTTGGTCAACCCCATGTAAGTTATGGGGCAGTAACATCACTCTTTTCAAAACGTGTTTTTCAGCCCGAAATAAACGCGTTTTTTCAGGCAACTGAATCTACTTGTAAAAGCAAGGCTCAGAAGTGCCCACACACTCAGCCCTTAACCCCAGTGTACAGAAAGTGTCAAAACATGTTTTTCAGCAGAAATAAACATGTTTCTGCAAGTTTGGTCAACCCCATGTAAGTTATGGGGCAGTAACATCACACTTTTCAAAACGTGTTTTTCAGCCCGAAATAAACACGTTTTTTCAGGCAACTGAATCTCCTTGTAACAGCAAGCTTCAGAAGAGCCCACACACTCAGCCCTTAACCCCAGTGTACAGAAAGTGTCAAAACGTGTTTTTCAGCAGAAATAAACATGTTTCTGCAAGTTTGGTCAACCCCATGTAAGTTATGGGGCAGTAACATCACACTTTTCAAAACGTGTTTTTCAGCCCGAAATAAACGCGTTTTTTCAGGCAACTGAATCTACTTGTAACAACAAGGCTCAGAAGTGCCCACACACTCAGCCCTTAACCCCAGTGTACAGAAAGTGTCAAAACATGTTTTTCAGCAGAAATAAACATGTTTCTGCAAGTTTGGTCAACCCCATGTAAGTTATGGGGCAGTAACATCACACTTTTCAAAACGTGTTTTTCAGCCCGAAATAAACACGTTTTTTCAGGCAACTGAATCTCCTTGTAACAGCAAGCTTCAGAAGAGCCCACACACTCAGCCCTTAACCCCAGTGTACAGAAAGTTTCAAAACATGTTTTTCAGCAGAAATAAACATGTTTCTGCAAGTTTGGTCAACCCCATGTAAGTTATGGGGCAGTAACATCACACTTTTCAAAACGTGTTTTTCAGCCCGAAATAAACACGTTTTTTCAGGCAACTGAATCTCCTTGTAACAGCAAGCTTCAGAAGTGCCCACACACTCAGCCCTTAACCCCAGTGTACAGAAAGTGTCAAAACGTGTTTTTCAGCAGAAATAAACATGTTTCTGCAAGTTTGGTCAACCCCATGTAAATTATGGGGCAGTAACATCACACTTTTCAAAACGTGTTTTTCAGCCCGAAATAAACGCGTTTTTTCAGACAACTGAATCTCCTTGTAACAGCAAGCTTCAGAAGAGCCCACACACTCAGCCCTTAACCCCAGTGTACAGAAAGTGTCAAAACGTGTTTTTCAGCAGAAATAAACATGTTTCTGCAAGTTTGGTCAACCCCATGTAAGTTATGGGGCAGTAACATCACACTTTTCAAAACGTGTTTTTCAGCCCGAAATAAACGCGTTTTTTCAGGCAACTGAATCTACTTGTAACAGCAAGGCTCAGAAGTGCCCACACACTCAGCCCTTAACCCCAGTGTACAGAAAGTGTCAAAACATGTTTTTCAGCAGAAATAAACATGTTTCTGCAAGTTTGGTCAACCCCATGTAAGTTATGGGGCAGTAACATCACACTTTTCAAAACGTGTTTTTCAGCCCGAAATAAACGCGTTTTTTCAGACAACTGAATCTCCTTGTAACAGCAAGCTTCAGAAGAGCCCACACACTCAGCCCTTAACCCCAGTGTACAGAAAGTGTCAAAACGTGTTTTTCAGCAGAAATAAACATGTTTCTGCAAGTTTGGTCAACCCCATGTAAGTTATGGGGCAGTAACATCACACTTTTCAAAACGTGTTTTTCAGCCCGAAATAAACGCGTTTTTTCAGGCAACTGAATCTCCTTGTAACAGCAAGCTTCAGAAGAGCCCACACACTCAGCCCTTAACCCCAGTGTACAGAAAGTGTCAAAACGTGTTTTTCAGCAGAAATAAACATGTTTCTGCAAGTTTGGTCAACCCCATGTAAGTTATGGGGCAGTAACATCACACTTTTCAAAACGTGTTTTTCAGCCCGAAATAAACGCGTTTTTTCAGACAACTGAATCTCCTTGTAACAGCAAGCTTCAGAAGAGCCCACACACTCAGCCCTTAACCCCAGTGTACAGAAAGTGTCAAAACGTGTTTTTCAGCAGAAATAAACATGTTTCTGCAAGTTTGGTCAACCCCATGTAAGTTATGGGGCAGTAACATCACACTTTTCAAAACGTGTTTTTCAGCCCGAAATAAACGCGTTTTTTCAGGCAACTGAATCTACTTGTAACAGCAAGGCTCAGAAGTGCCCACACACTCAGCCCTTAACCCCAGTGTACAGAAAGTGTCAAAACATGTTTTTCAGCAGAAATAAACATGTTTCTGCAAGTTTGGTCAACCCCATGTAAGTTATGGGGCAGTAACATCACACTTTTCAAAACGTGTTTTTCAGCCCGAAATAAACGCGTTTTTTCAGACAACTGAATCTCCTTGTAACAGCAAGCTTCAGAAGAGCCCACACACTCAGCCCTTAACCCCAGTGTACAGAAAGTGTCAAAACGTGTTTTTCAGCAGAAATAAACATGTTTCTGCAAGTTTGGTCAACCCCATGTAAGTTATGGGGCAGTAACTTCACACTTTTCAAAACGTGTTTTTCAGCCCGAAATAAACGCGTTTTTTCAGACAACTGAATCTCCTTGTAACAGCAAGCTTCAGAAGAGCCCACACACTCAGCCCTTAACCCCAGTGTACAGAAATTGTCAAAACATGTTTTTCAGCAGAAATAAACATGTTTCTGCAAGTTTGGTCAACCCCATGTAAGTTATGGGGCAGTAACATCACACTTTTCAAAACGTGTTTTTCAGCCCGAAATAAACGCGTTTTTTCAGGCAACTGAATCTACTTGTAACAGCAAGGCTCAGAAGTGCCCACACACTCAGCCCTTAACCCCAGTGTACAGAAAGTGTCAAAACATGTTTTTCAGCAGAAATAAACATGTTTCTGCAAGTTTGGTCAACCCCATGTAAGTTATGGGGCAGTAACATCACACTTTTCAAAACGTGTTTTTCAGCCCGAAATAAACGCGTTTTTTCAGACAACTGAATCTCCTTCTAACAGCAAGCTTCAGAAGAGCCCACACACTCAGCCCTTAACCCCAGTGTACAGAAAGTGTCAAAACGTGTTTTTCAGCAGAAATAAACATGTTTCTGCAAGTTTGGTCAACCCCATGTAAGTTATGGGGCAGTAACATCACACTTTTCAAAACGTGTTTTTCAGCCCGAAATAAACGCGTTTTTTCAGGCAACTGAATCTCCTTGTAACAGCAAGCTTCAGAAGAGCCCACACACTCAGCCCTTAACCCCAGTGTACAGAAAGTGTCAAAACGTGTTTTTCAGCAGAAATAAACATGTTTCTGCAAGTTTGGTCAACCCCATGTAAGTTATGGGGCAGTAACATCACTCTTTTCAAAACGTGTTTTTCAGCCCGAAATAAACGCGTTTTTTCAGGCAACTGAATCTACTTGTAAAAGCAAGGCTCAGAAGTGCCCACACACTCAGCCCTTAACCCCAGTGTACAGAAAGTGTCAAAACATGTTTTTCAGCAGAAATAAACATGTTTCTGCAAGTTTGGTCAACCCCAGGTAAGTTATGGGGCAGTAACATCACACTTTTCAAAACGTGTTTTTCAGCCCGAAATAAACACGTTTTTTCAGGCAACTGAATCTCCTTGTAACAGCAAGCTTCAGAAGAGCCCACACACTCAGCCCTTAACCCCAGTGTACAGAAAGTGTCAAAACGTGTTTTTCAGCAGAAATAAACATGTTTCTGCAAGTTTGGTCAACCCCATGTAAGTTATGGGGCAGTAACATCACTCTTTTCAAAACGTGTTTTTCAGCCCGAAATAAACGCGTTTTTTCAGGCAACTGAATCTACTTGTAAAAGCAAGGCTCAGAAGTGCCCACACACTCAGCCCTTAACCCCAGTGTACAGAAAGTGTCAAAACATGTTTTTCAGCAGAAATAAACATGTTTCTGCAAGTTTGGTCAACCCCATGTAAGTTATGGGGCAGTAACATCACACTTTTCAAAACGTGTTTTTCAGCCCGAAATAAACACGTTTTTTCAGGCAACTGAATCTCCTTGTAACAGCAAGCTTCAGAAGAGCCCACACACTCAGCCCTTAACCCCAGTGTACAGAAAGTGTCAAAACGTGTTTTTCAGCAGAAATAAACATGTTTCTGCAAGTTTGGTCAACCCCATGTAAGTTATGGGGCAGTAACATCACACTTTTCAAAACGTGTTTTTCAGCCCGAAATAAACGCGTTTTTTCAGGCAACTGAATCTCCTTGTAACAGCAAGGCTCAGAAGTGCCCACACACTCAGCCCTTAACCCCAGTGTACAGAAAGTGTCAAAACATGATTTTCAGCAGAAATAAACATGTTTCTGCAAGTTTGGTCAACCCCATGTAAGTTATGGGGCAGTAACATCACACTTTTCAAAACGTGTTTTTCAGCCCGAAATAAACACGTTTTTTCAGGCAACTGAATCTCCTTGTAACAGCAAGCTTCAGAAGAGCCCACACACTCAGCCCTTAACCCCAGTGTACAGAAAGTGTCAAAACGTGTTTTTCAGCAGAAATAAACATGTTTCTGCAAGTTTGGTCAACCCCATGTAAGTTATGGGGCAGTAACATCACTCTTTTCAAAACGTGTTTTTCAGCCCGAAATAAACGCGTTTTTTCAGGCAACTGAATCTACTTGTAAAAGCAAGGCTCAGAAGTGCCCACACACTCAGCCCTTAACCCCAGTGTACAGAAAGTGTCAAAACATGTTTTTCAGCAGAAATAAACATGTTTCTGCAAGTTTGGTCAACCCCAGGTAAGTTATGGGGCAGTAACATCACACTTTTCAAAACGTGTTTTTCAGCCCGAAATAAACGCGTTTTTTCAGGCAACTGAATCTCCTTGTAATAGCAAGGCTCAGAAGTGCCCACACACTCAGCCCTTAACCCCAGTGTACAGAAAGTGTCAAAACATGATTTTCAGCAGAAATAAACATGTTTCTGCAAGTTTGGTCAACCCCATGTAAGTTATGGGGCAGTAACATCACACTTTTCAAAACGTGTTTTTCATCCCGAAATAAACGCGTTTTTTCAGACAACTGAATCTCCTTGTAACAGCAAGCTTCAGAAGAGCCCACACACTCAGCCCTTAACCCCAGTGTACAGAAAGTGTCAAAACGTGTTTTTCAGCAGAAATAAACATGTTTCTGCAAGTTTGGTCAACCCCATGTAAGTTATGGGGCAGTAACATCACACTTTTCAAAACGTGTTTTTCAGCCCGAAATAAACGCGTTTTTTCAGGCAACTGAATCTCCTTGTAACAGCAAGCTTCAGAAGAGCCCACACACTCAGCCCTTAACCCCAGTGTACAGAAAGTGTCAAAACGTGTTTTTCAGCAGAAATAAACATGTTTCTGCAAGTTTGGTCAACCCCATGTAAGTTATGGGGCAGTAACATCACACTTTTCAAAACGTGTTTTTCAGCCCGAAATAAACGCGTTTTTTCAGACAACTGAATCTCCTTGTAACAGCAAGCTTCAGAAGAGCCCACACACTCAGCCCTTAACCCCAGTGTACAGAAATTGTCAAAACATGTTTTTCAGCAGAAATAAACATGTTTCTGCAAGTTTGGTCAACCCCAGGTAAGTTATGGGGCAGTAACATCACACTTTTCAAAACGTGTTTTTCAGCCCGAAATAAACGCGTTTTTTCAGGCAACTGAATCTCCTTGTAACAGCAAGGCTCAGAAGTGCCCACACACTCAGCCCTTAACCCCAGTGTACAGAAAGTGTCAAAACATGATTTTCAGCAGAAATAAACATGTTTCTGCAAGTTTGGTCAACCCCATGTAAGTTATGGGGCAGTAACATCACACTTTTCAAAACGTGTTTTTCAGCCCGAAATAAACACGTTTTTTCAGGCAACTGAATCTCCTTGTAACAGCAAGCTTCAGAAGAGCCCACACACTCAGCCCTTAACCCCAGTGTACAGAAAGTGTCAAAACGTGTTTTTCAGCAGAAATAAACATGTTTCTGCAAGTTTGGTCAACCCCATGTAAGTTATGGGGCAGTAACATCACTCTTTTCAAAACGTGTTTTTCAGCCCGAAATAAACGCGTTTTTTCAGGCAACTGAATCTACTTGTAAAAGCAAGGCTCAGAAGTGCCCACACACTCAGCCCTTAACCCCAGTGTACAGAAAGTGTCAAAACATGTTTTTCAGCAGAAATAAACATGTTTCTGCAAGTTTGGTCAACCCCAGGTAAGTTATGGGGCAGTAACATCACACTTTTCAAAACGTGTTTTTCAGCCCGAAATAAACGCGTTTTTTCAGGCAACTGAATCTCCTTGTAACAGCAAGGCTCAGAAGTGCCCACACACTCAGCCCTTAACCCCAGTGTACAGAAAGTGTCAAAACATGATTTTCAGCAGAAATAAACATGTTTCTGCAAGTTTGGTCAACCCCATGTAAGTTATGGGGCAGTAACATCACACTTTTCAAAACGTGTTTTTCAGCCCGAAATAAACACGTTTTTTCAGGCAACTGAATCTCCTTGTAACAGCAAGCTTCAGAAGAGCCCACACACTCAGCCCTTAACCCCAGTGTACAGAAAGTGTCAAAACGTGTTTTTCAGCAGAAATAAACATGTTTCTGCAAGTTTGGTCAACCCCATGTAAGTTATGGGGCAGTAACATCACTCTTTTCAAAACGTGTTTTTCAGCCCGAAATAAACGCGTTTTTTCAGGCAACTGAATCTACTTGTAAAAGCAAGGCTCAGAAGTGCCCACACACTCAGCCCTTAACCCCAGTGTACAGAAAGTGTCAAAACATGTTTTTCAGCAGAAATAAACATGTTTCTGCAAGTTTGGTCAACCCCATGTAAGTTATGGGGCAGTAACATCACACTTTTCAAAACGTGTTTTTCAGCCCGAAATAAACACGTTTTTTCAGGCAACTGAATCTCCTTGTAACAGCAAGCTTCAGAAGAGCCCACACACTCAGCCCTTAACCCCAGTGTACAGAAAGTGTCAAAACGTGTTTTTCAGCAGAAATAAACATGTTTCTGCAAGTTTGGTCAACCCCATGTAAGTTATGGGGCAGTAACATCACACTTTTCAAAACGTGTTTTTCAGCCCGAAATAAACGCGTTTTTTCAGGCAACTGAATCTACTTGTAACAACAAGGCTCAGAAGTGCCCACACACTCAGCCCTTAACCCCAGTGTACAGAAAGTGTCAAAACATGTTTTTCAGCAGAAATAAACATGTTTCTGCAAGTTTGGTCAACCCCATGTAAGTTATGGGGCAGTAACATCACACTTTTCAAAACGTGTTTTTCAGCCCGAAATAAACACGTTTTTTCAGGCAACTGAATCTCCTTGTAACAGCAAGCTTCAGAAGAGCCCACACACTCAGCCCTTAACCCCAGTGTACAGAAAGTTTCAAAACATGTTTTTCAGCAGAAATAAACATGTTTCTGCAAGTTTGGTCAACCCCATGTAAGTTATGGGGCAGTAACATCACACTTTTCAAAACGTGTTTTTCAGCCCGAAATAAACACGTTTTTTCAGGCAACTGAATCTCCTTGTAACAGCAAGCTTCAGAAGTGCCCACACACTCAGCCCTTAACCCCAGTGTACAGAAAGTGTCAAAACGTGTTTTTCAGCAGAAATAAACATGTTTCTGCAAGTTTGGTCAACCCCATGTAAATTATGGGGCAGTAACATCACACTTTTCAAAACGTGTTTTTCAGCCCGAAATAAACGCGTTTTTTCAGACAACTGAATCTCCTTGTAACAGCAAGCTTCAGAAGAGCCCACACACTCAGCCCTTAACCCCAGTGTACAGAAAGTGTCAAAACGTGTTTTTCAGCAGAAATAAACATGTTTCTGCAAGTTTGGTCAACCCCATGTAAGTTATGGGGCAGTAACATCACACTTTTCAAAACGTGTTTTTCAGCCCGAAATAAACGCGTTTTTTCAGGCAACTGAATCTACTTGTAACAGCAAGGCTCAGAAGTGCCCACACACTCAGCCCTTAACCCCAGTGTACAGAAAGTGTCAAAACATGTTTTTCAGCAGAAATAAACATGTTTCTGCAAGTTTGGTCAACCCCATGTAAGTTATGGGGCAGTAACATCACACTTTTCAAAACGTGTTTTTCAGCCCGAAATAAACGCGTTTTTTCAGACAACTGAATCTCCTTGTAACAGCAAGCTTCAGAAGAGCCCACACACTCAGCCCTTAACCCCAGTGTACAGAAAGTGTCAAAACGTGTTTTTCAGCAGAAATAAACATGTTTCTGCAAGTTTGGTCAACCCCATGTAAGTTATGGGGCAGTAACATCACACTTTTCAAAACGTGTTTTTCAGCCCGAAATAAACGCGTTTTTTCAGGCAACTGAATCTCCTTGTAACAGCAAGCTTCAGAAGAGCCCACACACTCAGCCCTTAACCCCAGTGTACAGAAAGTGTCAAAACGTGTTTTTCAGCAGAAATAAACATGTTTCTGCAAGTTTGGTCAACCCCATGTAAGTTATGGGGCAGTAACATCACACTTTTCAAAACGTGTTTTTCAGCCCGAAATAAACGCGTTTTTTCAGACAACTGAATCTCCTTGTAACAGCAAGCTTCAGAAGAGCCCACACACTCAGCCCTTAACCCCAGTGTACAGAAAGTGTCAAAACGTGTTTTTCAGCAGAAATAAACATGTTTCTGCAAGTTTGGTCAACCCCATGTAAGTTATGGGGCAGTAACATCACACTTTTCAAAACGTGTTTTTCAGCCCGAAATAAACGCGTTTTTTCAGGCAACTGAATCTACTTGTAACAGCAAGGCTCAGAAGTGCCCACACACTCAGCCCTTAACCCCAGTGTACAGAAAGTGTCAAAACATGTTTTTCAGCAGAAATAAACATGTTTCTGCAAGTTTGGTCAACCCCATGTAAGTTATGGGGCAGTAACATCACACTTTTCAAAACGTGTTTTTCAGCCCGAAATAAACGCGTTTTTTCAGACAACTGAATCTCCTTGTAACAGCAAGCTTCAGAAGAGCCCACACACTCAGCCCTTAACCCCAGTGTACAGAAAGTGTCAAAACGTGTTTTTCAGCAGAAATAAACATGTTTCTGCAAGTTTGGTCAACCCCATGTAAGTTATGGGGCAGTAACTTCACACTTTTCAAAACGTGTTTTTCAGCCCGAAATAAACGCGTTTTTTCAGACAACTGAATCTCCTTGTAACAGCAAGCTTCAGAAGAGCCCACACACTCAGCCCTTAACCCCAGTGTACAGAAATTGTCAAAACATGTTTTTCAGCAGAAATAAACATGTTTCTGCAAGTTTGGTCAACCCCATGTAAGTTATGGGGCAGTAACATCACACTTTTCAAAACGTGTTTTTCAGCCCGAAATAAACGCGTTTTTTCAGGCAACTGAATCTACTTGTAACAGCAAGGCTCAGAAGTGCCCACACACTCAGCCCTTAACCCCAGTGTACAGAAAGTGTCAAAACATGTTTTTCAGCAGAAATAAACATGTTTCTGCAAGTTTGGTCAACCCCATGTAAGTTATGGGGCAGTAACATCACACTTTTCAAAACGTGTTTTTCAGCCCGAAATAAACGCGTTTTTTCAGACAACTGAATCTCCTTCTAACAGCAAGCTTCAGAAGAGCCCACACACTCAGCCCTTAACCCCAGTGTACAGAAAGTGTCAAAACGTGTTTTTCAGCAGAAATAAACATGTTTCTGCAAGTTTGGTCAACCCCATGTAAGTTATGGGGCAGTAACATCACACTTTTCAAAACGTGTTTTTCAGCCCGAAATAAACGCGTTTTTTCAGGCAACTGAATCTCCTTGTAACAGCAAGCTTCAGAAGAGCCCACACACTCAGCCCTTAACCCCAGTGTACAGAAAGTGTCAAAACGTGTTTTTCAGCAGAAATAAACATGTTTCTGCAAGTTTGGTCAACCCCATGTAAGTTATGGGGCAGTAACATCACTCTTTTCAAAACGTGTTTTTCAGCCCGAAATAAACGCGTTTTTTCAGGCAACTGAATCTACTTGTAAAAGCAAGGCTCAGAAGTGCCCACACACTCAGCCCTTAACCCCAGTGTACAGAAAGTGTCAAAACATGTTTTTCAGCAGAAATAAACATGTTTCTGCAAGTTTGGTCAACCCCAGGTAAGTTATGGGGCAGTAACATCACACTTTTCAAAACGTGTTTTTCAGCCCGAAATAAACACGTTTTTTCAGGCAACTGAATCTCCTTGTAACAGCAAGCTTCAGAAGAGCCCACACACTCAGCCCTTAACCCCAGTGTACAGAAAGTGTCAAAACGTGTTTTTCAGCAGAAATAAACATGTTTCTGCAAGTTTGGTCAACCCCATGTAAGTTATGGGGCAGTAACATCACTCTTTTCAAAACGTGTTTTTCAGCCCGAAATAAACGCGTTTTTTCAGGCAACTGAATCTACTTGTAAAAGCAAGGCTCAGAAGTGCCCACACACTCAGCCCTTAACCCCAGTGTACAGAAAGTGTCAAAACATGTTTTTCAGCAGAAATAAACATGTTTCTGCAAGTTTGGTCAACCCCATGTAAGTTATGGGGCAGTAACATCACACTTTTCAAAACGTGTTTTTCAGCCCGAAATAAACACGTTTTTTCAGGCAACTGAATCTCCTTGTAACAGCAAGCTTCAGAAGAGCCCACACACTCAGCCCTTAACCCCAGTGTACAGAAAGTGTCAAAACGTGTTTTTCAGCAGAAATAAACATGTTTCTGCAAGTTTGGTCAACCCCATGTAAGTTATGGGGCAGTAACATCACACTTTTCAAAACGTGTTTTTCAGCCCGAAATAAACGCGTTTTTTCAGGCAACTGAATCTACTTGTAACAACAAGGCTCAGAAGTGCCCACACACTCAGCCCTTAACCCCAGTGTACAGAAAGTGTCAAAACATGTTTTTCAGCAGAAATAAACATGTTTCTGCAAGTTTGGTCAACCCCATGTAAGTTATGGGGCAGTAACATCACACTTTTCAAAACGTGTTTTTCAGCCCGAAATAAACACGTTTTTTCAGGCAACTGAATCTCCTTGTAACAGCAAGCTTCAGAAGAGCCCACACACTCAGCCCTTAACCCCAGTGTACAGAAAGTGTCAAAACGTGTTTTTCAGCAGAAATAAACATGTTTCTGCAAGTTTGGTCAACCCCATGTAAGTTATGGGGCAGTAACATCACTCTTTTCAAAACGTGTTTTTCAGCCCGAAATAAACGCGTTTTTTCAGGCAACTGAATCTACTTGTAAAAGCAAGGCTCAGAAGTGCCCACACACTCAGCCCTAAACCCCAGTGTACAGAAAGTGTCAAAACGTGTTTTTCAGCAGAAATAAACATGTTTCTGCAAGTTTGGTTAACCCCATGTAAGTTATGGGGCAGTAACATCACATTTTTCAAAACGTGTTTTCAGCCCGAAATAAACGCGTTTTTTCAGACAACTGAATCTCCTTGTAACAGCAAGGCTCAGAAGAGCCCACACACTCAGCCCTTAACCCCAGTGTACAGAAAGTGTCAAAACGTGTTTTTCTGCAGAAATAAACATGTTTCTGCAAGTTTGGTCATCCCCATGTAAGTTATGGGGCAGTAACATCACACTTTTCAAAACGTGTTTTTCAGCCCGAAATAAACACGTTTTTTCAGGCAACTGAATCTCCTTGTAACAGCAAGCTTCAGAAGAGCCCACACACTCAGCCCTTAACCCCAGTGTACAGAAATTGTCAAAACATGTTTTTCAGCAGAAATAAACATGTTTCTGCAAGTTTGGTCAACCCCAGGTAAGTTATGGGGCAGTAACATCACACTTTTCAAAACGTGTTTTTCAGCCCGAAATAAACGCGTTTTTTCAGGCAACTGAATCTCCTTGTAACAGCAAGGCTCAGAAGTGCCCACACACTCAGCCCTTAACCCCAGTGTACAGAAAGTGTCAAAACATGATTTTCAGCAGAAATAAACATGTTTCTGCAAGTTTGGTCAACCCCATGTAAGTTATGGGGCAGTAACATCACACTTTTCAAAACGTGTTTTTCAGCCCGAAATAAACACGTTTTTTCATTCCACTGAATCTCCTTGTAACAGCAAGCTTCAGAAGAGCCCACACACTCAGCCCTTAACCCCAGTGTACAGAAAGTGTCAAAACGTGTTTTTCAGCAGAAATAAACATGTTTCTGCAAGTTTGGTCAACCCCATGTAAGTTATGGGGCAGTAACATCACTCTTTTCAAAACGTGTTTTTCAGCCCGAAATAAACGCGTTTTTTCAGGCAACTGAATCTACTTGTAAAAGCAAGGCTCAGAAGTGCCCACACACTCAGCCCTTAACCCCAGTGTACAGAAAGTGTCAAAACATGTTTTTCAGCAGAAATAAACATGTTTCTGCAAGTTTGGTCAACCCCAGGTAAGTTATGGGGCAGTAACATCACACTTTTCAAAACGTGTTTTTCAGCCCGAAATAAACGCGTTTTTTCAGGCAACTGAATCTCCTTGTAATAGCAAGGCTCAGAAGTGCCCACACACTCAGCCCTTAACCCCAGTGTACAGAAAGTGTCAAAACATGATTTTCAGCAGAAATAAACATGTTTCTGCAAGTTTGGTCAACCCCATGTAAGTTATGGGGCAGTAACATCACACTTTTCAAAACGTGTTTTTCATCCCGAAATAAACGCGTTTTTTCAGACAACTGAATCTCCTTGTAACAGCAAGCTTCAGAAGAGCCCACACACTCAGCCCTTAACCCCAGTGTACAGAAAGTGTCAAAACGTGTTTTTCAGCAGAAATAAACATGTTTCTGCAAGTTTGGTCAACCCCATGTAAGTTATGGGGCAGTAACATCACACTTTTCAAAACGTGTTTTTCAGCCCGAAATAAACGCGTTTTTTCAGGCAACTGAATCTCCTTGTAACAGCAAGCTTCAGAAGAGCCCACACACTCAGCCCTTAACCCCAGTGTACAGAAAGTGTCAAAACGTGTTTTTCAGCAGAAATAAACATGTTTCTGCAAGTTTGGTCAACCCCATGTAAGTTATGGGGCAGTAACATCACACTTTTCAAAACGTGTTTTTCAGCCCGAAATAAACGCGTTTTTTCAGACAACTGAATCTCCTTGTAACAGCAAGCTTCAGAAGAGCCCACACACTCAGCCCTTAACCCCAGTGTACAGAAATTGTCAAAACATGTTTTTCAGCAGAAATAAACATGTTTCTGCAAGTTTGGTCAACCCCAGGTAAGTTATGGGGCAGTAACATCACACTTTTCAAAACGTGTTTTTCAGCCCGAAATAAACGCGTTTTTTCAGGCAACTGAATCTCCTTGTAACAGCAAGGCTCAGAAGTGCCCACACACTCAGCCCTTAACCCCAGTGTACAGAAAGTGTCAAAACATGATTTTCAGCAGAAATAAACATGTTTCTGCAAGTTTGGTCAACCCCATGTAAGTTATGGGGCAGTAACATCACACTTTTCAAAACGTGTTTTTCAGCCCGAAATAAACACGTTTTTTCAGGCAACTGAATCTCCTTGTAACAGCAAGCTTCAGAAGAGCCCACACACTCAGCCCTTAACCCCAGTGTACAGAAAGTGTCAAAACGTGTTTTTCAGCAGAAATAAACATGTTTCTGCAAGTTTGGTCAACCCCATGTAAGTTATGGGGCAGTAACATCACTCTTTTCAAAACGTGTTTTTCAGCCCGAAATAAACGCGTTTTTTCAGGCAACTGAATCTACTTGTAAAAGCAAGGCTCAGAAGTGCCCACACACTCAGCCCTTAACCCCAGTGTACAGAAAGTGTCAAAACATGTTTTTCAGCAGAAATAAACATGTTTCTGCAAGTTTGGTCAACCCCAGGTAAGTTATGGGGCAGTAACATCACACTTTTCAAAACGTGTTTTTCAGCCCGAAATAAACGCGTTTTTTCAGGCAACTGAATCTCCTTGTAACAGCAAGGCTCAGAAGTGCCCACACACTCAGCCCTTAACCCCAGTGTACAGAAAGTGTCAAAACATGATTTTCAGCAGAAATAAACATGTTTCTGCAAGTTTGGTCAACCCCATGTAAGTTATGGGGCAGTAACATCACACTTTTCAAAACGTGTTTTTCAGCCCGAAATAAACACGTTTTTTCAGGCAACTGAATCTCCTTGTAACAGCAAGCTTCAGAAGAGCCCACACACTCAGCCCTTAACCCCAGTGTACAGAAAGTGTCAAAACGTGTTTTTCAGCAGAAATAAACATGTTTCTGCAAGTTTGGTCAACCCCATGTAAGTTATGGGGCAGTAACATCACTCTTTTCAAAACGTGTTTTTCAGCCCGAAATAAACGCGTTTTTTCAGGCAACTGAATCTACTTGTAAAAGCAAGGCTCAGAAGTGCCCACACACTCAGCCCTAAACCCCAGTGTACAGAAAGTGTCAAAACGTGTTTTTCAGCAGAAATAAACATGTTTCTGCAAGTTTGGTTAACCCCATGTAAGTTATGGGGCAGTAACATCACATTTTTCAAAACGTGTTTTCAGCCCGAAATAAACGCGTTTTTTCAGACAACTGAATCTCCTTGTAACAGCAAGGCTCAGAAGAGCCCACACACTCAGCCCTTAACCCCAGTGTACAGAAAGTGTCAAAACGTGTTTTTCTGCAGAAATAAACATGTTTCTGCAAGTTTGGTCATCCCCATGTAAGTTATGGGGCAGTAACATCACACTTTTCAAAACGTGTTTTTCAGCCCGAAATAAACGCGTTTTTTCAGGCAACTGAATCTCCTTGTAACAGCAAGCTTCAGAAGAGCCCACACACTCAGCCCTTAACCCCAGTGTACAGAAATTGTCAAAACATGTTTTTCAGCAGAAATAAACATGTTTCTGCAAGTTTGGTCAACCCCAGGTAAGTTATGGGGCAGTAACATCACACTTTTCAAAACGTGTTTTTCAGCCCGAAATAAACGCGTTTTTTCAGGCAACTGAATCTCCTTGTAACAGCAAGGCTCAGAAGTGCCCACACACTCAGCCCTTAACCCCAGTGTACAGAAAGTGTCAAAACATGATTTTCAGCAGAAATAAACATGTTTCTGCAAGTTTGGTCAACCCCATGTAAGTTATGGGGCAGTAACATCACACTTTTCAAAACGTGTTTTTCAGCCCGAAATAAACACGTTTTTTCAGGCAACTGAATCTCCTTGTAACAGCAAGCTTCAGAAGAGCCCACACACTCAGCCCTTAACCCCAGTGTACAGAAAGTGTCAAAACGTGTTTTTCAGCAGAAATAAACATGTTTCTGCAAGTTTGGTCAACCCCATGTAAGTTATGGGGCAGTAACATCACTCTTTTCAAAACGTGTTTTTCAGCCCGAAATAAACGCGTTTTTTCAGGCAACTGAATCTACTTGTAAAAGCAAGGCTCAGAAGTGCCCACACACTCAGCCCTTAACCCCAGTGTACAGAAAGTGTCAAAACATGTTTTTCAGCAGAAATAAACATGTTTCTGCAAGTTTGGTCAACCCCAGGTAAGTTATGGGGCAGTAACATCACACTTTTCAAAACGTGTTTTTCAGCCCGAAATAAACGCGTTTTTTCAGGCAACTGAATCTCCTTGTAATAGCAAGGCTCAGAAGTGCCCACACACTCAGCCCTTAACCCCAGTGTACAGAAAGTGTCAAAACATGATTTTCAGCAGAAATAAACATGTTTCTGCAAGTTTGGTCAACCCCATGTAAGTTATGGGGCAGTAACATCACACTTTTCAAAACGTGTTTTTCATCCCGAAATAAACGCGTTTTTTCAGACAACTGAATCTCCTTGTAACAGCAAGCTTCAGAAGAGCCCACACACTCAGCCCTTAACCCCAGTGTACAGAAAGTGTCAAAACGTGTTTTTCAGCAGAAATAAACATGTTTCTGCAAGTTTGGTCAACCCCATGTAAGTTATGGGGCAGTAACATCACACTTTTCAAAACGTGTTTTTCAGCCCGAAATAAACGCGTTTTTTCAGGCAACTGAATCTCCTTGTAACAGCAAGCTTCAGAAGAGCCCACACACTCAGCCCTTAACCCCAGTGTACAGAAAGTGTCAAAACGTGTTTTTCAGCAGAAATAAACATGTTTCTGCAAGTTTGGTCAACCCCATGTAAGTTATGGGGCAGTAACATCACACTTTTCAAAACGTGTTTTTCAGCCCGAAATAAACGCGTTTTTTCAGACAACTGAATCTCCTTGTAACAGCAAGCTTCAGAAGAGCCCACACACTCAGCCCTTAACCCCAGTGTACAGAAATTGTCAAAACATGTTTTTCAGCAGAAATAAACATGTTTCTGCAAGTTTGGTCAACCCCAGGTAAGTTATGGGGCAGTAACATCACACTTTTCAAAACGTGTTTTTCAGCCCGAAATAAACGCGTTTTTTCAGACAACTGAATCTCCTTGTAACAGCAAGCTTCAGAAGAGCCCACACACTCAGCCCTTAACCCCAGTGTACAGAAAGTGTCAAAACGTGTTTTTCAGCAGAAATAAACATGTTTCTGCAAGTTTGGTCAACCCCATGTAAGTTATGGGGCAGTAACATCACACTTTTCAAAACGTGTTTTTCAGCCCGAAATAAACGCGTTTTTTCAGACAACTGAATCTCCTTGTAACAGCAAGCTTCAGAAGAGCCCACACACTCAGCCCTTAACCCCAGTGTACAGAAATTGTCAAAACATGTTTTTCAGCAGAAATAAACATGTTTCTGCAAGTTTGGTCAACCCCAGGTAAGTTATGGGGCAGTAACATCACACTTTTCAAAACGTGTTTTTCAGCCCGAAATAAACGCGTTTTTTCAGACAACTGAATCTCCTTGTAACAGCAAGCTTCAGAAGAGCCCACACACTCAGCCCTTAACCCCAGTGTACAGAAAGTGTCAAAACGTGTTTTTCAGCAGAAATAAACATGTTTCTGCAAGTTTGGTCAACCCCATGTAAGTTATGGGGCAGTAACATCACACTTTTCAAAACGTGTTTTTCAGCCCGAAATAAACGCGTTTTTTCAGGCAACTGAATCTCCTTGTAACAGCAAGCTTCAGAAGAGCCCACACACTCAGCCCTTAACCCCAGTGTACAGAAAGTGTCAAAACGTGTTTTTCAGCAGAAATAAACATGTTTCTGCAAGTTTGGTCAACCCCATGTAAGTTATGGGGCAGTAACATCACACTTTTCAAAACGTGTTTTTCAGCCCGAAATAAACGCGTTTTTTCAGACAACTGAATCTCCTTGTAACAGCAAGCTTCAGAAGAGCCCACACACTCAGCCCTTAACCCCAGTGTACAGAAAGTGTCAAAACATGTTTTTCAGCAGAAATAAACATGTTTCTGCAAGTTTTGTCAACCCCATGTAAGTTATGGGGCAGTAACATCACACTTTTCAAAACGTGTTTTTCAGCCCGAAATAAACACGTTTTTTCAGGCAACTGAATCTCCTTGTAACAGCAAGCTTCAGAAGTGCCCACACACTCAGCCCTTAACCCCAGTGTACAGAAAGTGTCAAAACGTGTTTTTCAGCAGAAATAAACATGTTTCTGCAAGTTTGGTCAACCCCATGTAAGTTATGGGGCAGTAACATCACACTTTTCAAAACGTGTTTTTCAGCCCGAAATAAACGCGTTTTTTCAGACAACTGAATCTCCTTGTAACAGCAAGCTTCAGAAGAGCCCACACACTCAGCCCTTAACCCCAGTGTACAGAAAGTGTCAAAACGTGTTTTTCAGCAGAAATAAACATGTTTCTGCAAGTTTGGTCAACCCCATGTAAGTTATGGGGCAGTAACATCACACTTTTCAAAACGTGTTTTTCAGCCCGAAATAAACGCGTTTTTTCAGGCAACTGAATCTACTTGTAACAGCAAGGCTCAGAAGTGCCCACACACTCAGCCCTTAACCCCAGTGTACAGAAAGTGTCAAAACATGTTTTTCAGCAGAAATAAACATGTTTCTGCAAGTTTGGTCAACCCCATGTAAGTTATGGGGCAGTAACATCACACTTTTCAAAACGTGTTTTTCAGCCCGAAATAAACGCGTTTTTTCAGACAACTGAATCTCCTTGTAACAGCAAGCTTCAGAAGAGCCCACACACTCAGCCCTTAACCCCAGTGTACAGAAAGTGTCAAAACGTGTTTTTCAGCAGAAATAAACATGTTTCTGCAAGTTTGGTCAACCCCATGTAAGTTATGGGGCAGTAACATCACACTTTTCAAAACGTGTTTTTCAGCCCGAAATAAACGCGTTTTTTCAGACAACTGAATCTCCTTGTAACAGCAAGCTTCAGAAGAGCCCACACACTCAGCCCTTAACCCCAGTGTACAGAAAGTGTCAAAACGTGTTTTTCAGCAGAAATAAACATGTTTCTGCAAGTTTGGTCAACCCCATGTAAGTTATGGGGCAGTAACATCACACTTTTCAAAACGTGTTTTTCAGCCCGAAATAAACGCGTTTTTTCAGGCAACTGAATCTACTTGTAACAGCAAGGCTCAGAAGTGCCCACACACTCAGCCCTTAACCCCAGTGTACAGAAAGTGTCAAAACATGTTTTTCAGCAGAAATAAACATGTTTCTGCAAGTTTGGTCAACCCCATGTAAGTTATGGGGCAGTAACATCACACTTTTCAAAACGTGTTTTTCAGCCCGAAATAAACGCGTTTTTTCAGACAACTGAATCTCCTTCTAACAGCAAGCTTCAGAAGAGCCCACACACTCAGCCCTTAACCCCAGTGTACAGAAAGTGTCAAAACGTGTTTTTCAGCAGAAATAAACATGTTTCTGCAAGTTTGGTCAACCCCATGTAAGTTATGGGGCAGTAACATCACACTTTTCAAAACGTGTTTTTCAGCCCGAAATAAACGCGTTTTTTCAGGCAACTGAATCTCCTTGTAACAGCAAGCTTCAGAAGAGCCCACACACTCAGCCCTTAACCCCAGTGTACAGAAAGTGTCAAAACGTGTTTTTCAGCAGAAATAAACATGTTTCTGCAAGTTTGGTCAACCCCATGTAAGTTATGGGGCAGTAACATCACTCTTTTCAAAACGTGTTTTTCAGCCCGAAATAAACGCGTTTTTTCAGGCAACTGAATCTACTTGTAAAAGCAAGGCTCAGAAGTGCCCACACACTCAGCCCTTAACCCCAGTGTACAGAAAGTGTCAAAACATGTTTTTCAGCAGAAATAAACATGTTTCTGCAAGTTTGGTCAACCCCAGGTAAGTTATGGGGCAGTAACATCACACTTTTCAAAACGTGTTTTTCAGCCCGAAATAAACGCGTTTTTTCAGGCAACTGAATCTCCTTGTAACAGCAAGGCTCAGAAGTGCCCACACACTCAGCCCTTAACCCCAGTGTACAGAAAGTGTCAAAACATGATTTTCAGCAGAAATAAACATGTTTCTGCAAGTTTGGTCAACCCCATGTAAGTTATGGGGCAGTAACATCACACTTTTCAAAACGTGTTTTTCAGCCCGAAATAAACACGTTTTTTCAGGCAACTGAATCTCCTTGTAACAGCAAGCTTCAGAAGAGCCCACACACTCAGCCCTTAACCCCAGTGTACAGAAAGTGTCAAAACGTGTTTTTCAGCAGAAATAAACATGTTTCTGCAAGTTTGGTCAACCCCATGTAAGTTATGGGGCAGTAACATCACTCTTTTCAAAACGTGTTTTTCAGCCCGAAATAAACGCGTTTTTTCAGGCAACTGAATCTACTTGTAAAAGCAAGGCTCAGAAGTGCCCACACACTCAGCCCTTAACCCCAGTGTACAGAAAGTGTCAAAACATGTTTTTCAGCAGAAATAAACATGTTTCTGCAAGTTTGGTCAACCCCATGTAAGTTATGGGGCAGTAACATCACACTTTTCAAAACGTGTTTTTCAGCCCGAAATAAACACGTTTTTTCAGGCAACTGAATCTCCTTGTAACAGCAAGCTTCAGAAGAGCCCACACACTCAGCCCTTAACCCCAGTGTACAGAAAGTGTCAAAACGTGTTTTTCAGCAGAAATAAACATGTTTCTGCAAGTTTGGTCAACCCCATGTAAGTTATGGGGCAGTAACATCACACTTTTCAAAACGTGTTTTTCAGCCCGAAATAAACGCGTTTTTTCAGGCAACTGAATCTACTTGTAACAACAAGGCTCAGAAGTGCCCACACACTCAGCCCTTAACCCCAGTGTACAGAAAGTGTCAAAACATGTTTTTCAGCAGAAATAAACATGTTTCTGCAAGTTTGGTCAACCCCATGTAAGTTATGGGGCAGTAACATCACACTTTTCAAAACGTGTTTTTCAGCCCGAAATAAACACGTTTTTTCAGGCAACTGAATCTCCTTGTAACAGCAAGCTTCAGAAGAGCCCACACACTCAGCCCTTAACCCCAGTGTACAGAAAGTGTCAAAACGTGTTTTTCAGCAGAAATAAACATGTTTCTGCAAGTTTGGTCAACCCCATGTAAGTTATGGGGCAGTAACATCACTCTTTTCAAAACGTGTTTTTCAGCCCGAAATAAACGCGTTTTTTCAGGCAACTGAATCTACTTGTAAAAGCAAGGCTCAGAAGTGCCCACACACTCAGCCCTAAACCCCAGTGTACAGAAAGTGTCAAAACGTGTTTTTCAGCAGAAATAAACATGTTTCTGCAAGTTTGGTTAACCCCATGTAAGTTATGGGGCAGTAACATCACATTTTTCAAAACGTGTTTTCAGCCCGAAATAAACGCGTTTTTTCAGACAACTGAATCTCCTTGTAACAGCAAGGCTCAGAAGAGCCCACACACTCAGCCCTTAACCCCAGTGTACAGAAAGTGTCAAAACGTGTTTTTCTGCAGAAATAAACATGTTTCTGCAAGTTTGGTCATCCCCATGTAAGTTATGGGGCAGTAACATCACACTTTTCAAAACGTGTTTTTCAGCCCGAAATAAACACGTTTTTTCAGGCAACTGAATCTCCTTGTAACAGCAAGCTTCAGAAGAGCCCACACACTCAGCCCTTAACCCCAGTGTACAGAAATTGTCAAAACATGTTTTTCAGCAGAAATAAACATGTTTCTGCAAGTTTGGTCAACCCCAGGTAAGTTATGGGGCAGTAACATCACACTTTTCAAAACGTGTTTTTCAGCCCGAAATAAACGCGTTTTTTCAGGCAACTGAATCTCCTTGTAACAGCAAGGCTCAGAAGTGCCCACACACTCAGCCCTTAACCCCAGTGTACAGAAAGTGTCAAAACATGATTTTCAGCAGAAATAAACATGTTTCTGCAAGTTTGGTCAACCCCATGTAAGTTATGGGGCAGTAACATCACACTTTTCAAAACGTGTTTTTCAGCCCGAAATAAACACGTTTTTTCAGGCCACTGAATCTCCTTGTAACAGCAAGCTTCAGAAGAGCCCACACACTCAGCCCTTAACCCCAGTGTACAGAAAGTGTCAAAACGTGTTTTTCAGCAGAAATAAACATGTTTCTGCAAGTTTGGTCAACCCCATGTAAGTTATGGGGCAGTAACATCACTCTTTTCAAAACGTGTTTTTCAGCCCGAAATAAACGCGTTTTTTCAGGCAACTGAATCTACTTGTAAAAGCAAGGCTCAGAAGTGCCCACACACTCAGCCCTTAACCCCAGTGTACAGAAAGTGTCAAAACATGTTTTTCAGCAGAAATAAACATGTTTCTGCAAGTTTGGTCAACCCCAGGTAAGTTATGGGGCAGTAACATCACACTTTTCAAAACGTGTTTTTCAGCCCGAAATAAACGCGTTTTTTCAGGCAACTGAATCTCCTTGTAATAGCAAGGCTCAGAAGTGCCCACACACTCAGCCCTTAACCCCAGTGTACAGAAAGTGTCAAAACATGATTTTCAGCAGAAATAAACATGTTTCTGCAAGTTTGGTCAACCCCATGTAAGTTATGGGGCAGTAACATCACACTTTTCAAAACGTGTTTTTCATCCCGAAATAAACGCGTTTTTTCAGACAACTGAATCTCCTTGTAACAGCAAGCTTCAGAAGAGCCCACACACTCAGCCCTTAACCCCAGTGTACAGAAAGTGTCAAAACGTGTTTTTCAGCAGAAATAAACATGTTTCTGCAAGTTTGGTCAACCCCATGTAAGTTATGGGGCAGTAACATCACACTTTTCAAAACGTGTTTTTCAGCCCGAAATAAACGCGTTTTTTCAGGCAACTGAATCTCCTTGTAACAGCAAGCTTCAGAAGAGCCCACACACTCAGCCCTTAACCCCAGTGTACAGAAAGTGTCAAAACGTGTTTTTCAGCAGAAATAAACATGTTTCTGCAAGTTTGGTCAACCCCATGTAAGTTATGGGGCAGTAACATCACACTTTTCAAAACGTGTTTTTCAGCCCGAAATAAACGCGTTTTTTCAGACAACTGAATCTCCTTGTAACAGCAAGCTTCAGAAGAGCCCACACACTCAGCCCTTAACCCCAGTGTACAGAAATTGTCAAAACATGTTTTTCAGCAGAAATAAACATGTTTCTGCAAGTTTGGTCAACCCCAGGTAAGTTATGGGGCAGTAACATCACACTTTTCAAAACGTGTTTTTCAGCCCGAAATAAACGCGTTTTTTCAGGCAACTGAATCTCCTTGTAACAGCAAGGCTCAGAAGTGCCCACACACTCAGCCCTTAACCCCAGTGTACAGAAAGTGTCAAAACATGATTTTCAGCAGAAATAAACATGTTTCTGCAAGTTTGGTCAACCCCATGTAAGTTATGGGGCAGTAACATCACACTTTTCAAAACGTGTTTTTCAGCCCGAAATAAACACGTTTTTTCAGGCAACTGAATCTCCTTGTAACAGCAAGCTTCAGAAGAGCCCACACACTCAGCCCTTAACCCCAGTGTACAGAAAGTGTCAAAACGTGTTTTTCAGCAGAAATAAACATGTTTCTGCAAGTTTGGTCAACCCCATGTAAGTTATGGGGCAGTAACATCACTCTTTTCAAAACGTGTTTTTCAGCCCGAAATAAACGCGTTTTTTCAGGCAACTGAATCTACTTGTAAAAGCAAGGCTCAGAAGTGCCCACACACTCAGCCCTTAACCCCAGTGTACAGAAAGTGTCAAAACATGTTTTTCAGCAGAAATAAACATGTTTCTGCAAGTTTGGTCAACCCCAGGTAAGTTATGGGGCAGTAACATCACACTTTTCAAAACGTGTTTTTCAGCCCGAAATAAACGCGTTTTTTCAGGCAACTGAATCTCCTTGTAACAGCAAGGCTCAGAAGTGCCCACACACTCAGCCCTTAACCCCAGTGTACAGAAAGTGTCAAAACATGATTTTCAGCAGAAATAAACATGTTTCTGCAAGTTTGGTCAACCCCATGTAAGTTATGGGGCAGTAACATCACACTTTTCAAAACGTGTTTTTCAGCCCGAAATAAACACGTTTTTTCAGGCAACTGAATCTCCTTGTAACAGCAAGCTTCAGAAGAGCCCACACACTCAGCCCTTAACCCCAGTGTACAGAAAGTGTCAAAACGTGTTTTTCAGCAGAAATAAACATGTTTCTGCAAGTTTGGTCAACCCCATGTAAGTTATGGGGCAGTAACATCACTCTTTTCAAAACGTGTTTTTCAGCCCGAAATAAACGCGTTTTTTCAGGCAACTGAATCTACTTGTAAAAGCAAGGCTCAGAAGTGCCCACACACTCAGCCCTAAACCCCAGTGTACAGAAAGTGTCAAAACGTGTTTTTCAGCAGAAATAAACATGTTTCTGCAAGTTTGGTTAACCCCATGTAAGTTATGGGGCAGTAACATCACATTTTTCAAAACGTGTTTTCAGCCCGAAATAAACGCGTTTTTTCAGACAACTGAATCTCCTTGTAACAGCAAGGCTCAGAAGAGCCCACACACTCAGCCCTTAACCCCAGTGTACAGAAAGTGTCAAAACGTGTTTTTCTGCAGAAATAAACATGTTTCTGCAAGTTTGGTCATCCCCATGTAAGTTATGGGGCAGTAACATCACACTTTTCAAAACGTGTTTTTCAGCCCGAAATAAACACGTTTTTTCAGGCAACTGAATCTCCTTGTAACAGCAAGCTTCAGAAGAGCCCACACACTCAGCCCTTAACCCCAGTGTACAGAAATTGTCAAAACATGTTTTTCAGCAGAAATAAACATGTTTCTGCAAGTTTGGTCAACCCCAGGTAAGTTATGGGGCAGTAACATCACACTTTTCAAAACGTGTTTTTCAGCCCGAAATAAACGCGTTTTTTCAGGCAACTGAATCTCCTTGTAACAGCAAGGCTCAGAAGTGCCCACACACTCAGCCCTTAACCCCAGTGTACAGAAAGTGTCAAAACATGATTTTCAGCAGAAATAAACATGTTTCTGCAAGTTTGGTCAACCCCATGTAAGTTATGGGGCAGTAACATCACACTTTTCAAAACGTGTTTTTCAGCCCGAAATAAACACGTTTTTTCAGGCAACTGAATCTCCTTGTAACAGCAAGCTTCAGAAGAGCCCACACACTCAGCCCTTAACCCCAGTGTACAGAAAGTGTCAAAACGTGTTTTTCAGCAGAAATAAACATGTTTCTGCAAGTTTGGTCAACCCCATGTAAGTTATGGGGCAGTAACATCACTCTTTTCAAAACGTGTTTTTCAGCCCGAAATAAACGCGTTTTTTCAGGCAACTGAATCTACTTGTAAAAGCAAGGCTCAGAAGTGCCCACACACTCAGCCCTTAACCCCAGTGTACAGAAAGTGTCAAAACATGTTTTTCAGCAGAAATAAACATGTTTCTGCAAGTTTGGTCAACCCCAGGTAAGTTATGGGGCAGTAACATCACACTTTTCAAAACGTGTTTTTCAGCCCGAAATAAACGCGTTTTTTCAGGCAACTGAATCTCCTTGTAATAGCAAGGCTCAGAAGTGCCCACACACTCAGCCCTTAACCCCAGTGTACAGAAAGTGTCAAAACATGATTTTCAGCAGAAATAAACATGTTTCTGCAAGTTTGGTCAACCCCATGTAAGTTATGGGGCAGTAACATCACACTTTTCAAAACGTGTTTTTCATCCCGAAATAAACGCGTTTTTTCAGACAACTGAATCTCCTTGTAACAGCAAGCTTCAGAAGAGCCCACACACTCAGCCCTTAACCCCAGTGTACAGAAAGTGTCAAAACGTGTTTTTCAGCAGAAATAAACATGTTTCTGCAAGTTTGGTCAACCCCATGTAAGTTATGGGGCAGTAACATCACACTTTTCAAAACGTGTTTTTCAGCCCGAAATAAACGCGTTTTTTCAGGCAACTGAATCTCCTTGTAACAGCAAGCTTCAGAAGAGCCCACACACTCAGCCCTTAACCCCAGTGTACAGAAAGTGTCAAAACGTGTTTTTCAGCAGAAATAAACATGTTTCTGCAAGTTTGGTCAACCCCATGTAAGTTATGGGGCAGTAACATCACACTTTTCAAAACGTGTTTTTCAGCCCGAAATAAACGCGTTTTTTCAGACAACTGAATCTCCTTGTAACAGCAAGCTTCAGAAGAGCCCACACACTCAGCCCTTAACCCCAGTGTACAGAAATTGTCAAAACATGTTTTTCAGCAGAAATAAACATGTTTCTGCAAGTTTGGTCAACCCCAGGTAAGTTATGGGGCAGTAACATCACACTTTTCAAAACGTGTTTTTCAGCCCGAAATAAACGCGTTTTTTCAGGCAACTGAATCTCCTTGTAACAGCAAGGCTCAGAAGTGCCCACACACTCAGCCCTTAACCCCAGTGTACAGAAAGTGTCAAAACATGATTTTCAGCAGAAATAAACATGTTTCTGCAAGTTTGGTCAACCCCATGTAAGTTATGGGGCAGTAACATCACACTTTTCAAAACGTGTTTTTCAGCCCGAAATAAACACGTTTTTTCAGGCAACTGAATCTCCTTGTAACAGCAAGCTTCAGAAGAGCCCACACACTCAGCCCTTAACCCCAGTGTACAGAAAGTGTCAAAACGTGTTTTTCAGCAGAAATAAACATGTTTCTGCAAGTTTGGTCAACCCCATGTAAGTTATGGGGCAGTAACATCACTCTTTTCAAAACGTGTTTTTCAGCCCGAAATAAACGCGTTTTTTCAGGCAACTGAATCTACTTGTAAAAGCAAGGCTCAGAAGTGCCCACACACTCAGCCCTTAACCCCAGTGTACAGAAAGTGTCAAAACATGTTTTTCAGCAGAAATAAACATGTTTCTGCAAGTTTGGTCAACCCCAGGTAAGTTATGGGGCAGTAACATCACACTTTTCAAAACGTGTTTTTCAGCCCGAAATAAACGCGTTTTTTCAGACAACTGAATCTACTTGTAACAGCAAGGCTCAGAAGTGCCCACACACTCAGCCCTTAACCCCAGTGTACAGAAAGTGTCAAAACATGTTTTTCAGCAGAAATAAACATGTTTCTGCAAGTTTGGTCAACCCCATGTAAGTTATGGGGCAGTAACATCACACTTTTCAAAACGTGTTTTTCAGCCCGAAATAAACGCGTTTTTTCAGACAACTGAATCTCCTTGTAACAGCAAGCTTCAGAAGAGCCCACACACTCAGCCCTTAACCCCAGTGTACAGAAAGTGTCAAAACGTGTTTTTCAGCAGAAATAAACATGTTTCTGCAAGTTTGGTCAACCCCATGTAAGTTATGGGGCAGTAACATCACACTTTTCAAAACGTGTTTTTCAGCCCGAAATAAACGCGTTTTTTCAGACAACTGAATCTCCTTGTAACAGCAAGCTTCAGAAGAGCCCACACACTCAGCCCTTAACCCCAGTGTACAGAAAGTGTCAAAACGTGTTTTTCAGCAGAAATAAACATGTTTCTGCAAGTTTGGTCAACCCCATGTAAGTTATGGGGCAGTAACATCACACTTTTCAAAACGTGTTTTTCAGCCCGAAATAAACGCGTTTTTTCAGGCAACTGAATCTACTTGTAACAGCAAGGCTCAGAAGTGCCCACACACTCAGCCCTTAACCCCAGTGTACAGAAAGTGTCAAAACATGTTTTTCAGCAGAAATAAACATGTTTCTGCAAGTTTGGTCAACCCCATGTAAGTTATGGGGCAGTAACATCACACTTTTCAAAACGTGTTTTTCAGCCCGAAATAAACGCGTTTTTTCAGACAACTGAATCTCCTTCTAACAGCAAGCTTCAGAAGAGCCCACACACTCAGCCCTTAACCCCAGTGTACAGAAAGTGTCAAAACGTGTTTTTCAGCAGAAATAAACATGTTTCTGCAAGTTTGGTCAACCCCATGTAAGTTATGGGGCAGTAACATCACACTTTTCAAAACGTGTTTTTCAGCCCGAAATAAACGCGTTTTTTCAGGCAACTGAATCTCCTTGTAACAGCAAGCTTCAGAAGAGCCCACACACTCAGCCCTTAACCCCAGTGTACAGAAAGTGTCAAAACGTGTTTTTCAGCAGAAATAAACATGTTTCTGCAAGTTTGGTCAACCCCATGTAAGTTATGGGGCAGTAACATCACTCTTTTCAAAACGTGTTTTTCAGCCCGAAATAAACGCGTTTTTTCAGGCAACTGAATCTACTTGTAAAAGCAAGGCTCAGAAGTGCCCACACACTCAGCCCTTAACCCCAGTGTACAGAAAGTGTCAAAACATGTTTTTCAGCAGAAATAAACATGTTTCTGCAAGTTTGGTCAACCCCAGGTAAGTTATGGGGCAGTAACATCACACTTTTCAAAACGTGTTTTTCAGCCCGAAATAAACGCGTTTTTTCAGGCAACTGAATCTCCTTGTAACAGCAAGGCTCAGAAGTGCCCACACACTCAGCCCTTAACCCCAGTGTACAGAAAGTGTCAAAACATGATTTTCAGCAGAAATAAACATGTTTCTGCAAGTTTGGTCAACCCCATGTAAGTTATGGGGCAGTAACATCACACTTTTCAAAACGTGTTTTTCAGCCCGAAATAAACACGTTTTTTCAGGCAACTGAATCTCCTTGTAACAGCAAGCTTCAGAAGAGCCCACACACTCAGCCCTTAACCCCAGTGTACAGAAAGTGTCAAAACGTGTTTTTCAGCAGAAATAAACATGTTTCTGCAAGTTTGGTCAACCCCATGTAAGTTATGGGGCAGTAACATCACTCTTTTCAAAACGTGTTTTTCAGCCCGAAATAAACGCGTTTTTTCAGGCAACTGAATCTACTTGTAAAAGCAAGGCTCAGAAGTGCCCACACACTCAGCCCTTAACCCCAGTGTACAGAAAGTGTCAAAACATGTTTTTCAGCAGAAATAAACATGTTTCTGCAAGTTTGGTCAACCCCATGTAAGTTATGGGGCAGTAACATCACACTTTTCAAAACGTGTTTTTCAGCCCGAAATAAACACGTTTTTTCAGGCAACTGAATCTCCTTGTAACAGCAAGCTTCAGAAGAGCCCACACACTCAGCCCTTAACCCCAGTGTACAGAAAGTGTCAAAACGTGTTTTTCAGCAGAAATAAACATGTTTCTGCAAGTTTGGTCAACCCCATGTAAGTTATGGGGCAGTAACATCACACTTTTCAAAACGTGTTTTTCAGCCCGAAATAAACGCGTTTTTTCAGGCAACTGAATCTACTTGTAACAACAAGGCTCAGAAGTGCCCACACACTCAGCCCTTAACCCCAGTGTACAGAAAGTGTCAAAACATGTTTTTCAGCAGAAATAAACATGTTTCTGCAAGTTTGGTCAACCCCATGTAAGTTATGGGGCAGTAACATCACACTTTTCAAAACGTGTTTTTCAGCCCGAAATAAACACGTTTTTTCAGGCAACTGAATCTCCTTGTAACAGCAAGCTTCAGAAGAGCCCACACACTCAGCCCTTAACCCCAGTGTACAGAAAGTGTCAAAACGTGTTTTTCAGCAGAAATAAACATGTTTCTGCAAGTTTGGTCAACCCCATGTAAGTTATGGGGCAGTAACATCACTCTTTTCAAAACGTGTTTTTCAGCCCGAAATAAACGCGTTTTTTCAGGCAACTGAATCTACTTGTAAAAGCAAGGCTCAGAAGTGCCCACACACTCAGCCCTTAACCCCAGTGTACAGAAAGTGTCAAAACATGTTTTTCAGCAGAAATAAACATGTTTCTGCAAGTTTGGTCAACCCCATGTAAGTTATGGGGCAGTAACATCACACTTTTCAAAACGTGTTTTTCAGCCCGAAATAAACACGTTTTTTCAGGCAACTGAATCTCCTTGTAACAGCAAGCTTCAGAAGAGCCCACACACTCAGCCCTTAACCCCAGTGTACAGAAAGTGTCAAAACGTGTTTTTCAGCAGAAATAAACATGTTTCTGCAAGTTTGGTCAACCCCATGTAAGTTATGGGGCAGTAACATCACACTTTTCAAAACGTGTTTTTCAGCCCGAAATAAACGCGTTTTTTCAGGCAACTGAATCTACTTGTAAAAGCAAGGCTCAGAAGTGCCCACACACTCAGCCCTTAACCCCAGTGTACAGAAAGTGTCAAAACATGATTTTCAGCAGAAATAAACATGTTTCTGCAAGTTTGGTCAACCCCATGTAAGTTATGGGGCAGTAACATCACACTTTTCAAAACGTGTTTTTCATCCCGAAATAAACGCGTTTTTTCAGACAACTGAATCTCCTTGTAACAGCAAGCTTCAGAAGAGCCCACACACTCAGCCCTTAACCCCAGTGTACAGAAAGTGTCAAAACGTGTTTTTCAGCAGAAATAAACATGTTTCTGCAAGTTTGGTCAACCCCATGTAAGTTATGGGGCAGTAACATCACACTTTTCAAAACGTGTTTTTCAGCCCGAAATAAACGCGTTTTTTCAGGCAACTGAATCTCCTTGTAACAGCAAGCTTCAGAAGAGCCCACACACTCAGCCCTTAACCCCAGTGTACAGAAAGTGTCAAAACGTGTTTTTCAGCAGAAATAAACATGTTTCTGCAAGTTTGGTCAACCCCATGTAAGTTATGGGGCAGTAACATCACACTTTTCAAAACGTGTTTTTCAGCCCGAAATAAACGCGTTTTTTCAGACAACTGAATCTCCTTGTAACAGCAAGCTTCAGAAGAGCCCACACACTCAGCCCTTAACCCCAGTGTACAGAAATTGTCAAAACATGTTTTTCAGCAGAAATAAACATGTTTCTGCAAGTTTGGTCAACCCCAGGTAAGTTATGGGGCAGTAACATCACACTTTTCAAAACGTGTTTTTCAGCCCGAAATAAACGCGTTTTTTCAGGCAACTGAATCTCCTTGTAACAGCAAGGCTCAGAAGTGCCCACACACTCAGCCCTTAACCCCAGTGTACAGAAAGTGTCAAAACATGATTTTCAGCAGAAATAAACATGTTTCTGCAAGTTTGGTCAACCCCATGTAAGTTATGGGGCAGTAACATCACACTTTTCAAAACGTGTTTTTCAGCCCGAAATAAACACGTTTTTTCAGGCAACTGAATCTCCTTGTAACAGCAAGCTTCAGAAGAGCCCACACACTCAGCCCTTAACCCCAGTGTACAGAAAGTGTCAAAACGTGTTTTTCAGCAGAAATAAACATGTTTCTGCAAGTTTGGTCAACCCCATGTAAGTTATGGGGCAGTAACATCACTCTTTTCAAAACGTGTTTTTCAGCCCGAAATAAACGCGTTTTTTCAGGCAACTGAATCTACTTGTAAAAGCAAGGCTCAGAAGTGCCCACACACTCAGCCCTTAACCCCAGTGTACAGAAAGTGTCAAAACATGTTTTTCAGCAGAAATAAACATGTTTCTGCAAGTTTGGTCAACCCCAGGTAAGTTATGGGGCAGTAACATCACACTTTTCAAAACGTGTTTTTCAGCCCGAAATAAACGCGTTTTTTCAGGCAACTGAATCTCCTTGTAACAGCAAGGCTCAGAAGTGCCCACACACTCAGCCCTTAACCCCAGTGTACAGAAAGTGTCAAAACATGATTTTCAGCAGAAATAAACATGTTTCTGCAAGTTTGGTCAACCCCATGTAAGTTATGGGGCAGTAACATCACACTTTTCAAAACGTGTTTTTCAGCCCGAAATAAACACGTTTTTTCAGGCAACTGAATCTCCTTGTAACAGCAAGCTTCAGAAGAGCCCACACACTCAGCCCTTAACCCCAGTGTACAGAAAGTGTCAAAACGTGTTTTTCAGCAGAAATAAACATGTTTCTGCAAGTTTGGTCAACCCCATGTAAGTTATGGGGCAGTAACATCACTCTTTTCAAAACGTGTTTTTCAGCCCGAAATAAACGCGTTTTTTCAGGCAACTGAATCTACTTGTAAAAGCAAGGCTCAGAAGTGCCCACACACTCAGCCCTAAACCCCAGTGTACAGAAAGTGTCAAAACGTGTTTTTCAGCAGAAATAAACATGTTTCTGCAAGTTTGGTTAACCCCATGTAAGTTATGGGGCAGTAACATCACATTTTTCAAAACGTGTTTTCAGCCCGAAATAAACGCGTTTTTTCAGACAACTGAATCTCCTTGTAACAGCAAGGCTCAGAAGAGCCCACACACTCAGCCCTTAACCCCAGTGTACAGAAAGTGTCAAAACGTGTTTTTCTGCAGAAATAAACATGTTTCTGCAAGTTTGGTCATCCCCATGTAAGTTATGGGGCAGTAACATCACACTTTTCAAAACGTGTTTTTCAGCCCGAAATAAACACGTTTTTTCAGGCAACTGAATCTCCTTGTAACAGCAAGCTTCAGAAGAGCCCACACACTCAGCCCTTAACCCCAGTGTACAGAAATTGTCAAAACATGTTTTTCAGCAGAAATAAACATGTTTCTGCAAGTTTGGTCAACCCCAGGTAAGTTATGGGGCAGTAACATCACACTTTTCAAAACGTGTTTTTCAGCCCGAAATAAACGCGTTTTTTCAGGCAACTGAATCTCCTTGTAACAGCAAGGCTCAGAAGTGCCCACACACTCAGCCCTTAACCCCAGTGTACAGAAAGTGTCAAAACATGATTTTCAGCAGAAATAAACATGTTTCTGCAAGTTTGGTCAACCCCATGTAAGTTATGGGGCAGTAACATCACACTTTTCAAAACGTGTTTTTCAGCCCGAAATAAACACGTTTTTTCAGGCAACTGAATCTCCTTGTAACAGCAAGCTTCAGAAGAGCCCACACACTCAGCCCTTAACCCCAGTGTACAGAAAGTGTCAAAACGTGTTTTTCAGCAGAAATAAACATGTTTCTGCAAGTTTGGTCAACCCCATGTAAGTTATGGGGCAGTAACATCACTCTTTTCAAAACGTGTTTTTCAGCCCGAAATAAACGCGTTTTTTCAGGCAACTGAATCTACTTGTAAAAGCAAGGCTCAGAAGTGCCCACACACTCAGCCCTTAACCCCAGTGTACAGAAAGTGTCAAAACATGTTTTTCAGCAGAAATAAACATGTTTCTGCAAGTTTGGTCAACCCCAGGTAAGTTATGGGGCAGTAACATCACACTTTTCAAAACGTGTTTTTCAGCCCGAAATAAACGCGTTTTTTCAGGCAACTGAATCTCCTTGTAATAGCAAGGCTCAGAAGTGCCCACACACTCAGCCCTTAACCCCAGTGTACAGAAAGTGTCAAAACATGATTTTCAGCAGAAATAAACATGTTTCTGCAAGTTTGGTCAACCCCATGTAAGTTATGGGGCAGTAACATCACACTTTTCAAAACGTGTTTTTCATCCCGAAATAAACGCGTTTTTTCAGACAACTGAATCTCCTTGTAACAGCAAGCTTCAGAAGAGCCCACACACTCAGCCCTTAACCCCAGTGTACAGAAAGTGTCAAAACGTGTTTTTCAGCAGAAATAAACATGTTTCTGCAAGTTTGGTCAACCCCATGTAAGTTATGGGGCAGTAACATCACACTTTTCAAAACGTGTTTTTCAGCCCGAAATAAACGCGTTTTTTCAGGCAACTGAATCTCCTTGTAACAGCAAGCTTCAGAAGAGCCCACACACTCAGCCCTTAACCCCAGTGTACAGAAAGTGTCAAAACGTGTTTTTCAGCAGAAATAAACATGTTTCTGCAAGTTTGGTCAACCCCATGTAAGTTATGGGGCAGTAACATCACACTTTTCAAAACGTGTTTTTCAGCCCGAAATAAACGCGTTTTTTCAGACAACTGAATCTCCTTGTAACAGCAAGCTTCAGAAGAGCCCACACACTCAGCCCTTAACCCCAGTGTACAGAAATTGTCAAAACATGTTTTTCAGCAGAAATAAACATGTTTCTGCAAGTTTGGTCAACCCCAGGTAAGTTATGGGGCAGTAACATCACACTTTTCAAAACGTGTTTTTCAGCCCGAAATAAACGCGTTTTTTCAGGCAACTGAATCTCCTTGTAACAGCAAGGCTCAGAAGTGCCCACACACTCAGCCCTTAACCCCAGTGTACAGAAAGTGTCAAAACATGATTTTCAGCAGAAATAAACATGTTTCTGCAAGTTTGGTCAACCCCATGTAAGTTATGGGGCAGTAACATCACACTTTTCAAAACGTGTTTTTCAGCCCGAAATAAACACGTTTTTTCAGGCAACTGAATCTCCTTGTAACAGCAAGCTTCAGAAGAGCCCACACACTCAGCCCTTAACCCCAGTGTACAGAAAGTGTCAAAACGTGTTTTTCAGCAGAAATAAACATGTTTCTGCAAGTTTGGTCAACCCCATGTAAGTTATGGGGCAGTAACATCACTCTTTTCAAAACGTGTTTTTCAGCCCGAAATAAACGCGTTTTTTCAGGCAACTGAATCTACTTGTAAAAGCAAGGCTCAGAAGTGCCCACACACTCAGCCCTTAACCCCAGTGTACAGAAAGTGTCAAAACATGTTTTTCAGCAGAAATAAACATGTTTCTGCAAGTTTGGTCAACCCCAGGTAAGTTATGGGGCAGTAACATCACACTTTTCAAAACGTGTTTTTCAGCCCGAAATAAACGCGTTTTTTCAGGCAACTGAATCTCCTTGTAACAGCAAGGCTCAGAAGTGCCCACACACTCAGCCCTTAACCCCAGTGTACAGAAAGTGTCAAAACATGATTTTCAGCAGAAATAAACATGTTTCTGCAAGTTTGGTCAACCCCATGTAAGTTATGGGGCAGTAACATCACACTTTTCAAAACGTGTTTTTCAGCCTGAAATAAACACGTTTTTTCAGGCAACTGAATCTCCTTGTAACAGCAAGCTTCAGAAGAGCCCACACACTCAGCCCTTAACCCCAGTGTACAGAAAGTGTCAAAACGTGTTTTTCAGCAGAAATAAACATGTTTCTGCAAGTTTGGTCAACCCCATGTAAGTTATGGGGCAGTAACATCACCACTCAGCCCTAAACCCCAGTGTACAGAAAGTGTCAAAACGTGTTTTTCAGCAGAAATAAACATGTTTCTGCAAGTTTGGTTAACCCCATGTAAGTTATGGGGCAGTAACATCACATTTTTCAAAACGTGTTTTCAGCCCGAAATAAACGCGTTTTTTCAGGCAACTGAATCTACTTGTAAAAGCAAGGCTCAGAAGTGCCCACACACTCAGCCCTAAACCCCAGTGTACAGAAAGTGTCAAAACGTGTTTTTCAGCAGAAATAAACATGTTTCTGCAAGTTTGGTTAACCCCATGTAAGTTATGGGGCAGTAACATCACATTTTTCAAAACGTGTTTTCAGCCCGAAATAAACGCGTTTTTTCAGACAACTGAATCTCCTTGTAACAGCAAGGCTCAGAAGAGCCCACACACTCAGCCCTTAACCCCAGTGTACAGAAAGTGTCAAAACGTGTTTTTCTGCAGAAATAAACATGTTTCTGCAAGTTTGGTCATCCCCATGTAAGTTATGGGGCAGTAACATCACACTTTTCAAAACGTGTTTTTCAGCCCGAAATAAACACGTTTTTTCAGGCAACTGAATCTCCTTGTAACAGCAAGCTTCAGAAGAGCCCACACACTCAGCCCTTAACCCCAGTGTACAGAAATTGTCAAAACATGTTTTTCAGCAGAAATAAACATGTTTCTGCAAGTTTGGTCAACCCCAGGTAAGTTATGGGGCAGTAACATCACACTTTTCAAAACGTGTTTTTCAGCCCGAAATAAACGCGTTTTTTCAGGCAACTGAATCTCCTTGTAACAGCAAGGCTCAGAAGTGCCCACACACTCAGCCCTTAACCCCAGTGTACAGAAAGTGTCAAAACATGATTTTCAGCAGAAATAAACATGTTTCTGCAAGTTTGGTCAACCCCATGTAAGTTATGGGGCAGTAACATCACACTTTTCAAAACGTGTTTTTCAGCCCGAAATAAACACGTTTTTTCAGGCCACTGAATCT